>NC_090738.1:96786243-96793743 GCF_036898095.1 Palaemon carinicauda
AGCTTTGGTCATCACGGCAAAACACAAACCCTTTCACCACGTTAAGGTATCCCCACTATGAACACACACACATACACACACACACACACACATAGATATATATATATATATATATATATATATATATATATATATATATATATATATATATATATATATATATATATATATATATATATATATATATATATATATATATGGGTTTGTATATGTGTGTGTATCAATCGAAACCAAACATAAAAAAAGTAAAAAGAATTGAAAAACACAAAATATATTCTAAAATGGCACGGAAAAAAACGCACAATATTAACTGATATGGCAACTACACTACCAAATTTTAAGAGCCTCTGAAACCAAAAATTTTAAATCCTCTCCTTCTTTCGCGAATGAATGAATCTCTTTGAATACCAACGATTTCTAGGTCAGCCGGCCAGACCTTTAAACCGAGTATGCGAGGTGAGGGACATTTAAAGATCTTCCTTGCCTGAGACTAGTCTTGTATGACGCTCATGGGACCTAGATCTATATGTCATGGTGGGTTTATTTTATTACAATTTTTTTGGTGATTTCAAGTGACTGCCGTTGTTTAATTTTATTTTTGTTGTTAACCTAATAGTGATATGAGTTACCATAGAACCAAACCATTATTTTAGGCTTAATTTGTAGGTGCAGAATGTAAGAGTAATCAGTGAGTTATGTTCATGAAACCAGTTTGTGGCTTTACAACTGCTCTTATAACTTGAGTTATTCCCTTATACATCAACAGATCATTAATTACTTGGGTGACGCAATGGTGGAATTGGTATTTGTAACTTGGAACGGAACTTCACTCGTACTACTATTAACGTTTATACATCATTTGTTTTTATAAATTTGTTAATGTGTTACTTTTTAGTCTATAGGTCTTTAAAATGCCAAATTATTGAAATATTTGTATCCCTTTCACAGTTATCATTTCTTCTTATATGAGACAATAAGTTTATCAAATATTTCTTGAGATATATATATATATATATATATATATATATATATATATATATATATATATATATATATATATATATATATATATATATATATATATATATATATTGTATTACAAGAGGAGTAACAACACTAAAATAAATATCGTCTATATAAACTATATAAGCTTTAACAAAAGAGGAAGAGAAATTAGAGTGGCGTGCCCGAGGAAACTGTGACGGCGCCGAGTAAGGGTGTGAACTCAAAGGCAGATTGGAAACAACTGAGTTATATTAATGTGGAGCACTCTCCTTATATACAAAACCTCAAGGCAACAGGACATAACAAGTTCACAAGACAGACAATATCACAGAGGAAAAACCAGACATGAATTTTCATGTTCGTTTTTAGTGTGAGGGAAGATATAAGCATAATATATACAAAAGGAATTATGTACAATTGTGTGAAACACGGTTGGTACATGGCTCCCCCCCTAAAAATGACATACTGTACATGTTAAATAGGGCACCCTGATCTAGAGAGGCGAACTGTAGGCGGGTCATCTGGCAGAAGATAAGCAGGTTTTAGACGATCAATGGAGACCCAGTCTTATTTGCCCCGAATGTTTAGAAGGAATGCTTTCGGACTGCGTCGGATCACAAGGAAAGGGCCCGTGTAAGGGGGCGTTAGTGGTGGCTTGCTGGTGTTGTTGCGCAGGAAGACGTGCGTTGCAGAGTGCAAGTCCGTTGGTATGTGATGCTTCACTGGGGGCTTGTAAGTCTGGCGGCACGGAGTAAATTTTCCCACGACGTGACGTATGCGCTGGAGATCGTCGGAGAAGGTTGTAGAAGGAAAAAATTCAGCAGGGACGACCAACTGGTTGCCATACACCATTTCGGCTGCCGAGACGTCGAGGGTGTCTTTAGGAGTGGTCCTTAGTCCAAGGAGGACCCAGGGAAGCTGAGTAATCCAGTTGTAATCCTTGCAGCGGGACATCAAAGCTGCTTTGAGGGTGCGATGAAAACGTTCAACCATTCCATTGGCGGCGGGGTTGTAGGCCGTTGTCTGATGTAGGGTGATGCCCAGGAGATTCGCTAATGACGTCCATAATTGAGAGGTGAAAGTGGTTCCCCTGTCAGAAGTAATATGCTCAGGGATACCGAATCTTGAAATCCATCCAGAGAGTAAGGCAGAAGTACATGAGGCGGACGTTGCAGTTTCCATGGGAATGGCTTCAGGCCAACGAGTGGAGCGGTCGATGACAGTAAACAGGTAACGATGTCCTTGTGATGTGGGTAGGGGGCCTACAACGTCGACGTGAATGTGTGCGAAACGACGCTGAGGTTGAGGAAAGGTGCCCACTCCTGAATCCGTGTGTCAATATACTTTGGAAGTTTGGCAAGAAGTACAGGCACGGACCCAATCCTTAGCATCCTTAGAAATGTCGTGCCAAATGAACTTTGCCTTCAGCAGCTGTGCAGTAGAACGGCATGAGGGATGTGAAAGGCTGTGGATGAGATCAAACACCTGTCGGCGCATGGGAGCAGGAATCCAAGGTCACGGTCTACCAGTACTGACGTCACAGAGGAGGGTGGTGATGGAGTCTTCGAGGGGAAAATTCTCCCAACGGAGGGATGTGCAGGATGTCCTACAAGCTTGATACTCTGGATCCTGTTGTTGGGCTTCAGCCAGGGTGTTGTAATCCAATCCCAGTTGAACGGCAGCCAACGTGTTTCTTGACAGGGCATCGGCAACGGGATTCATTTTCCCATTGACGTATTGGAGGGTGCAATTGTATTCAGCCACGGCGGAGAGATGTCGGCGTTGACGGGCGGACCAGGCGTCAGACTGTCGAGTGAAGGCGTGCACCAGAGGCATGTGATCTGTGTGAATGACGAAAGGCGTACCTTCTAAGAAATGGCGAAAGTGACGGGCAGCCAAGTGCACCGCCAGCAATTCTGGATCGAAGGTAGAATAACCCGATTCTGCCTTGGACAGTTTTCTGCTGAAGAAGGCCAATGGGCGGGGCGAGCCTTTGACCACCTGCTCGAGTACTGCACCAATAGCGACGTCGCTGGCATCAGTGGAGAGAAGGAGAGGGGCGTGTGGGATAGGAAAAGTGAGAGCCGCAGCAGTTGATAGGGCCTTCTTTGCATTGCAGAAGGCTGCTTCTTGAAGGGGACCCCATTTCAGGTCCTTTGGCTTGCCCTTGAGGGAGGCGTAGAGGGGAGCAAGAGTGGCAGCAATGGCTGGCAGAAAACGGTGATAATAGTTGATCATGCCCAAGAATTCCTGCAGAGCTTTGACGGTCAAGGGCGCGGGGAAATTCTGAACGGTTCCTACCTTCTCTGGGAGGAGATGGACTCCTTCAGGAGTGATACGGTGCCCTAAGAACGACACTTCGTTGTCGCCAATGTACACTTGTCGTACCGGACTACAAGGCCGTTTTGTTGCAGGCGGTCGAGCACGATGCTCAGATGACGGAGGTGTTCCTCTTTTGAGGAGGAGAACACAAGTATGTCGTCCACATAACATACACAGAAAGGGAGGTCCCCTAAGATGCCATCCCTGAGACGTTGAAACGTTGCCCCAGGATTATGAAGGCCAAAACAGGAGTATTTGAACGTGTATATGCCAAACGGAGTGGTGATGGCGGTCTTGGGGATGTCCTCTGGGTTCATAGGCACCTGATAATACCCATTCAAGAGGTCAAGCGTAGAGAAAACCTTCGCTTTGTGCAGGTAGGAGGTTACATCGGCAATGTTTGGGAGGCGGTAGTTATCCGGTTCTGTTTGCATGTTCAGGCGCCTGTAATCCCCGCACGGACGGAGGGAGCCGTCTTTCTTCAGAACGATGTGTAAGGGTGACGACCATGGGCTGGAGGCCTTTTGGCAAAGGCCCATTTTCTCCATTTCGGCGAACGTCTGTTTGGCGGCTGCCAATCGTTCCAGTGCCAGACGTCTGAATTTTGCGAAGACTGGGGGTCCCGTCGTCTTGATATGGTGATAAATACCGTGCTTGGCAGGTACCGTGGGCGTTTGGTGAAGTTCTGGACGGAAAACTTCCGGGTACGACGTGAGGAGGTGGGCGTAGGCATCCGTGGGTGCGCTGATGTGGAGAGCGAGGTTAGAGGGGGCGGGTTGAAGAGGTGTCGACAAGTACGAGTCTGCGTTGACCAATCGTCGGTGGGCGACATCGACCAGAAGGTGGAAATGAGAGAGGAAATCCGTACCGAGGATTGGCCTTGTTATGTCAGCAACGAGAAACTTCCAATTGAATTTACCGTTTCCGAACGATAATGTGAGGTTCTCGTAACCGTAGGTGGGTATCGCAGATCCGTTGGCAGCTACCAAGTGGACGTCGGTAGATGTAGACAGACTATGTTGCGCCTTGAAGAGTTTCCTTGGCAAAAGAGAACGACAAGCACCCGTGTCTACCAAAAATCGCACGCCCGTTCCTGCATCCTGTAAAAAGAACAGATTAGAAACATGGGAGGCCACCGCCACAAGCGATGGCCTGGTTACACGTTTTTTGGCCACTGACAATCTTTGGCACATTTCTTCGCGGTTGCCCCGAATCTGAAGTGGTAGTAGCAAAACTGCGGCGGATGGGAGGTAGTAAGTGGCTGTAGAAGTTGTTCGTTGGGGTGCGAGCGATTGGTAGTTGGTGGGCGGCTGTGTCGCCGCTTCGGCACGTCACGGAGTAGGCGTGTATGTCCTACGGCATTCATGTCAGCTTCGCTTGACGTTGAATAGGCATCCTCGTCGTCAGAGGTGGAGGCGTTGATGGAGGTCTTGAAGTGGCTGTCCATAAGGGCGTCGGCTTTGGTCATCAAGTCCTCTATGGGTAAACTATCGACATTGGGTATGGCAGCGCGTACAGGTTCAGGTAAACGGCATATCCAAAGGGCACGGAGTAGGTTCCCCTCACGAGGAGAGCCGTCTGCGGCAAGTTGAAGGCGAGCGATACTGGTCATTTCCCTGAGGGTAAGCGAAGCCATTTGGTCCCCCAACGGTTGTTGCGAGAGCTGAAAAAGCTTTGCTATGCGGGCGGCTGGCGACGGCGAGTACTGCTGCAGAAGGTATGATTTGAGTGCGTCATACGCTATTGGGGTGTCTCCTTGTTCACAAAGCCAGGCGGATATTTCTGGGAAGGTGTCCTCGGGTATCGCCGCGAGAACATAATCCGCTTTGGTGGTTGAGCGAGTCATGCCCCTGATACGAAAGTGGACTTCAGCGCGTTGAAACCAAGCAAACGCCTCTCCGGTGGCCAACAGTGAAAGTTTCAATGTGGCGGCCGCGGCGCCAACTGATGTAGTCTCCGTCATAGTACCAACGATGGAGGGGCGAGGGAGGTGGGGGTGGAAGGCAGTGGGAGCGAGTCGACTTCCGGGGTCACCAATGTGATGGCGCCGAGTAAGGGTGTGAACTCAAAGGCAGATTGGAAACGACTGAGTTATATCAATGTGGAACACTCTCCTTATATACAAAACCTCAAGGCAACAGGACATAACAAGTTTACAAGACAGACAATATCACAGAGGAAGAACCAGACATGAATTTTTATGTTCGTTTTTAGTGCGAGGGAAGAGCGAAGATACAAGCATAATATATACAAAAGGAATTATGTACAATTGTGTGAAACACGGTTGGTACAACACTACCACAAGTGATGCCCTACTTACACTTATTTTGGAAACTGACAAGCATCCACAGATTTCCTCGCAGCAGGCCTCGAATCAAGAGTGGCATTAACAGAACTTGCAGCTGATGGGAATCGGTAAGTGGCTAAAGAATTCATTGGTTGAGGCGTGAGTGAGGCATGGGATATATGTGGGTGGTAGGTAGCTTTGTTCCCGCTCCGGCTTGTGTAGTAGGGTCGGAGATATGTTCATTATCGCATTCAAGGAGTGGAAGCATTGATAGAGGTCTTGAAGGTGGGGAAGTTGCTTTCCATAAGAGTGTCGACATTTGTCTACAGGTCCTTCATGGGCAAGGTATCAACATCGGAGATGGCGGTGCAGCCAGGTTTGGATATGCAACGTACCCAAAAAGCACGAAGTACCTTCCATTGAAATATTAGTGATCTTGATATGCTGCACAAAAAATCTTCAGATAGGAAATTGCAGGAAAGTTGCATGGTGTACCAAAGTTATATAATTCTGCAGCAATCATGTACGCTTTGCAGCACACTGCTAATGTACTCATTAAAAAGTGTCACTGTTGAAGAAAATTTTGCATTCCTGCTACAAATTAGCTCTCTGAAATGCAGTTGGGAAGTAAAGAGGTCAACACTGCATTCACAGAGTAGTCTTCAAGGACAGATACCACCAGCACTAAAAGAAATAATGAGCCTCTGTAAGTGTACATGCTAAACGGATTGTAGCATAGCTCTCTGTACCTACACAAACCAATTACTCTCCTGTACAATAATCTGTAAGTGTGGCAAATCTTCTCAGTGCATAATTTCGGGTTTTAAAAACAAATATTTCCCTAAAATCCATAGTTGAAGGTCGTAGAGATTCGTTGCGTATCAAGAAACTTCTTATTTTTCAGTATTTGCATATAGAATACTCATTTGTTTTCCTTTCCTAAGGCTAGAGAGAGAGAGAGAGAGAGAGAGAGAGAGAGAGAGAGAGAGAGAGAGAGAGAGAGAGAGAGAGAGCATTTTACATATGCATCCTTTTTTTCAACATCATAAAATATAAATGGCAATATCATTATTATTATTATTATTATTATTATTATTATTATTATTATTATTATTATTATTATTATTATTATTATTACTTTTTTAGAAATTGTAGTAAATTAATCAATAGTTCATAATGGAAAATACCACCGTTATGTCCAATATTTCAGGATATTTGGGGAGACATTCTCATTCCTCCTTTTCAAATCCAATATTTTAACAAGATTAAACAATCTAACGATCAATGGATAAATCATTTTAAGCACAAGCACTTAATATATATATCAATATAAGATTAAAAACAATCGTCATTTTTCCAAGAATAGCAGATCTAGTAAAAAGGCTGCCATTTCTAATTCCCTAAAAGAAAATGAAATGGAGTAAATATATTACAACAAACGCTCAGCATAATATATCTTAATTAATGAAAATTTCGTGTTTAGATAGAGTAACTTAATTACCATTTATTTGTTTATGAGGACGTAAATGTCAATGTTTATGTTTATGTTGATGTTTATGTTGGACAACTTGGAACACATTCGGCCTAGACTTCATCGTCATCATTAACACCAGAAATGACTTGTAAAATTTCCTTTAAACTTTCACTTAAAGCCTAATATAGGTCATGATTACGTTTTAATATTTGAAAAAGAATACATAATTTTTAGAATAACAGACATACATTTGTGCGAGTATTTATCTTAACGGTTTTGTGAAAGTATTGGACAATATTTTTTTTTTATGAAACAAATTCCTACTATCATCATTTCTTTAACAGGTGATAATTTGTTCGTATTTTTTGGGCAGAAATATAATAATATTTCATATTCTTAAGATCTATCATCA
>NC_090738.1:96803743-96813743 GCF_036898095.1 Palaemon carinicauda
AAGAAAAGTAAGATAAACGATTTGATGCATATCAAAAATAATAACAAAATCTTTTTTGTTATTGCTTTTATTTTCTATCTTTGTATTTATATGTTTCCTTGTTTAGATATAATAATAATAATAATAATAATAATAATAATAATAATAATAATAATAATAATAATAATAATAATAATAATAATAATAATAATAATAATAATGCTCGAAGCACACTCTCTTCTGAATAAAATTTCAGCCTGGCTTTAGATAGTGATGATGAGGAAAATATTAATAGTAATAAATAAATAGCAAAGGTTTCCAGAGCTAGTCCAGTTCTCATTTTGGAAATAACTACAAGAATAAAGAAAGAAAAATATCTTTTTTTTCTAATTAATAACATCACACTTTGTCCACTAAATGTTACTCTCTAAGCCTGTTCTTCAATGTTATGTGACTGGAAAACGTTAGGCCTAATCTTTTTACCAAAGGTATTCGCTTTGACCTCGCTATAGCAACACCCCGTGGCAGGTGCCACCTATGTAACCTGATCACCTTGTCAACTCTCTTGACATCGGCGGATGTGAGGCACCAGTGTTGGGGATCTGTTGTGATATGTCCAACGATGATTTTGTTTATTTGCAGTTCTATTAAGAATGATCGTAGATATCAAATGCAGGGGAATTTTCATTCTGGGTTTGGAATAGTAAGAGTTTGGGAATATCTCAGGGACCTAATTCATTTTGCATTATTTTGTCAGAAATTTGGAGATTGAATAAATAAATAAAAAAAAAGTTTTAAAAACCATAAAGAGGACACAAGGGAAATATCAAGGACATTTATATTCAGTGAAGTTAAGATTAGAAATAGAAGTAGAATCCTAATTAACAATTAGACAAAAGCAACTAAAAGTAATAAATATGAAAAAGATTCATAAGAATTCTCGACACACCATTGAAAGAGGCTCGACCTCAACCCAGGGCCCTTCCCTGAACTTGATCCTGAACTTGAACCTAAATTTGAACCCTTCCCTGAATTTGAGCCTGAACCTGAATTTGTTCTGCACCAGGTGTTCCTGCAAGCCTCAGCTCTTCTTGTATAAATGTGGTGAGGATCATTGTCATATCACGTGTACATGCAAACATTCATACACACACACACACACACACACACACATATATATATATATATATAAACTATACATACATACACACATACATATATATATATATATATATATACTGTATATGTTATATATATGAATATATATACATATATATATATATATATATATATATCTATATATATATATATATATACATATATATATATATATATTAATATTTATATATATATATTTATATATACATATATATATATATATATATATACATACTTATATGTATTTATAGTTTTATAAAAAATACATATAGATATATTAAATATATATATATATATATATATATACATACTTATATGTATTTATAGTTTTATAAAAAATACATATAGATATATTAAATATATATATATATATATATATATATATATATAATCCCCTTACATTTGCAAGGGAGCAAATAAATCTCATCACGATATACTTTTTATTATTCATCTTTTCCAAAGTCTCATTAATTTTTGTTTCTTCTTTTAGCGCCAGACATCTTACTTTTATGTCCTGCAGTAGAAAGAGGTGAGATTTTTCTATCACTTTTGTTGCCCTGAATTACTTTAAAAAGTGACATTTTTATTTCATTCTTCAAATGTTCAGTGTTTTGCATCTAAGCAGTTTTCCTTTGAACTTTTTTTTTTTTTTTACATCTCCAATATCTAATATACATTTTTGTAATGCTTTTTTCCGGTCAAATAGATTTTTTCGTCTTATCCTTTAGATTTCATATTGCTTTTAGATTCTCTTCCATTTCCTGACAAGTTTTTCAAAATATTATCTATTTTTAATCGTTTGTCATGTCATACATAGAGCAAGATTTTCTCTTTACTGCATATCTTTCTTGTAAATTTAGGATATAGAAATCATGGAGCCACCGCTAGAGAGAGAGAGAGAGAGAGAGAGAGAGAGAGAGAGAGATGGTAAATAATGTGAATGATATGGACATACATGATAACAACCATACTAATGGTGCTTATTAAGTCAGTTACGGAGAGAGAGAGAGAGAGAGAGAGAGAGAGAGAGAGAGAGAGAGAGTTACAAGGAGTTATGTCACCCAAAACGCTGTTTAGGGATCACCGCACCGAAAAGGTGGCTAAGAGTTGGGTCGGGTGATATATACAACGAACATTTTCATACGTTTCCAACGATCCCAAGAACACCTCTTAATTGTTTGTGGTTCCTGAAATACACGAGCCCCTTATTTTCACGTCCTGTCTCTTATACTCTGACGTACTGCACTCATCTCCTCCAGCGCCATACTTAGGACCTCGGGACCTTTCCAGCGAGCCCAAGAGCTCCTCTTTACTCCTTGTGGTTGCTGAGATACGCTTACCCTTTATTTTAGCGACTTTACGTTCCTAACCTTTATACCTTGTCGTAGTTCACTCATTTTCCCCAATGCCAGACACAGGACCTCAAGACCTTTCCAACGAGACTAAGAACACCTCATTACTCCTCCTTGTTCCTGAGATGCGCATACCCCTTATTTACACTTTTCACGTCCCTACCCCTTATAGGGAGGGGTACGCAAATTGCCACACCCCTATACATGGGACCTCGAGACCTTTCAAACCAAAGACTTTATACTGAAGGAAGATAGGAAGGCTCAAAATAGAATGTTAATACGCTAGCTGGCAACTCCAAAGTGAACACAATAGTTGGTTGCTCCGATTTTAGATGGCGTTGTAGGTATACATCGTTTGTCGTCTGTTTGTTTATATTCAGAATTTGATAGTTGACTCAAACGAAAAAATGGCGCCGACAGTAAAGAAGTCACACCAGTGTGTTGTGTGCCATAAACAAAAAGAAACCGATCCTCATTTGGTATTTCACAGGTTCCCTAAGGACAAAGAACGGTGAGTCCAAACAGTATAATACATGCAGTATGTGCTGCTAATGAGTTAGCCCCACTGATATTGGATGTAAGATTAAGGCAAGGCATCCACAGTAAATCTCTTTTGTTTTTCATTTTTTTTTTTTGTTGGCTTGTATGCTACCTTATTTCTATTTCCAACCCCCCTTTGATTATTTTTGTGTGTGATACAATTTTGTGTTATTTTGATCCTTCTGATTGTACATTTATACATTTATTAGTTTATAATACTAAACTATACATGAGTGCATCATGCTTTTCCATTTCAATAAAAAATAAAATACAATTGTGTTTTTATACACCTAATATCTCTCCATCTTACAGTGGCCTACATACTGCAATTAAATGTATGCCTACACATAAGCATTTGTGGCTATGTTTAACAAAGCAGATATACGGTATGTTTTAATTTATTCGAATGTGGTATTGTATAGAACGTTTAAAAATGGTTGTAATACACTGTACAATACTTAAATTTGCAAGAAAATTAACTAAATCATAAGAGATATAGCTATTGAATTTCTAAAAAATAGACTGAGAAACATAATTTACAATTTAGTTACCTAAAATTTAAGAATATCATGAATATATGAGTAAAATAAACTGACAGAGTAATGCAAATTATGAACAAATATGTCGCAAAATTTACAATCGAATTCCATCCTATATACCCGTAAGCATTACCGCTCTGAATGTTTGGTTGCTCGCTCAAGAGATGGCGCCATTTGTTTCGCATGGGAGTATCTGGCATCTTTTCATAGCACACTCATTTGTGTGTTAGAAGCCTGAGCCTTCCTATCTTCCTTCAGTATATAGTCTTTGTTTCAAACGAGCCCAAGAACACCTCTTAACTCCTTGTGGTTGCTAAGAAACTTTTACTTTAAAAGAGTCTATGGTTTATGGTTAATGTTTTTTTTTTTTTTTTTTTTTTTTTTCCATCTGTTGAATTAGGACTTTATGTCAAGACTCCTAGGAAATAAGAAGAGATTGTTTTTTTCTTCAGGGTAAGGGGGCATTGCCAGGCCACTGAACAAGGATTTTGAATGTTTCAAAGACTTTTTAGTCCATTCACGGAGACTACATTTGCTTTTGGGTAGAGCGTTTTTCTTTAAGCATTAAAAGATTTTTAAGATCTTGTCTAACTTATTCTTCAACTCGTTTACCGTGTTATTGTTTACCAAATCCGCTGGAAATCGGTTCTATGTATTTGCTGATTAGTATGTAAAGAAATTGCCAGTTTGAGTGGTATTTTATCTTTTCAAATGCGATTTGTATCCATTACCTCTGGACTGATTGGTGCTATGCGTGATTAGATTGTTGTAATCTACATATTCTGTTATTCGTTCAAGAATTTTTAATGACTCTATTAACTGTCCCTTTAGTCGTCGAGCTTGTAGATCAAATAAGTTAAAACGTTCCATCCTCAATCTACATCCAAATTGCCTTAGTGTTGGAACTAGTTTGGTTGCCCTAACTTGTACTGCTTCCAGTCTATCTATATCCTTCAGAATACTTGGTACCCATAATTAGACTCTGTATTCTAGATAGGGTCTTACTATGATTTGCACAGCTGTAGTACAGTGGCTTTATAGTTATCTGATGGTTAATATAACCTATGTGCATGACTTTACATTTCCCACAGTTGAAAGGTATTTGCCATTTCATTAGATCCTCTCTTGAGGCTTCTATGTCTTCTAAGTTCGCAGCATTTATGCCTAGTTTAGAATCGTCAGCAAAGTTGGCTGTTCTACTAGTTAATCCAAAACTAGTAGAACAACCAATGTCGTTGATGTAAATCAGAAATAGTTATGGGCCAAGGACAGATTATTGTGGTACTCCACTTGTAACAGCTGCCGACTCTAAGGCTTCTCCATTGACTACAACTCTCGGTTTTCTGTTTGTTAGCCAATCTTTGATCCATTCAGCTGGCTCGTCAATGTTGCCTAGCGATCTAATTTTGACCATTAATATTCTATGAAGAACTTTATCAAAAGCCTTTTGAAAGTGTGGGTATATAATGTCTATTGCCCTGCTTTTGTTATAAATGCTAAACATGTTGTGGAAAAAATCCAACAGATTTGTCACACATGATCTCTTTTGTCTAAATCCATGTTGGCTGTCTAAAAGGAAATTGTTTTTCTCAATATGTTCTACTATTGAATCTCCAATAATTGATTCAAATATTTTGCAAAGCACTCCAGGTCTGTAGTTGCTAGTTTATTATTCTTGTTATTACTAGCTAAGCTAAAACCCTAGTTAGAAAAGCAGGATGCTATAAGCCTAAGGGCTCCAACATGGAAAATAGCCAGGTAAGGAGAAGAAATAAGGAAAAACTACAAGCGAAGTTTAAGAATAATAATAACATTGAAATAAATCTTTCATCTAAAAACTATAAAAACTTGAAAATAAAAGGATGGATAAAAACTTACAAATAACAAGAGGAAGAGAAATAAGACAGAATAGTTTGCCCAAATGTACCCTCAAACAAGAGATCTCTAACCCAAGACAATGGAAAACCATGGCACAGAGGCTGAGGCACTACCCAAGACAAGAGAGCAATGGTTTGATTTTGGAGAGTCCTTCTTCTAGAAGAGCTGCTTACCATAGCTAAATAGTCTCCTCTACCATTTTCAAGAGGAATGTAGCCACTGAACAATTACAGTGCAGTAGTTGATCTCTTTAGATAAGAAGACTTGTTTGATAATTTCAGTGTTGTCATGTGTATGAGGAAAGAGAAGAATGTGTTAAGAATATGCCAGACTATTCTGTGTATGTATCGGCAAAGATGAAATGACCCCTAACCAGAGAGAGGGATCCAATGTAGTACTGTCTGGCCAGTCAAAGGTCCCAATAACTCTCTAGCGGTAGTATTTCAACGGAAACTGGTGCCTTAGCCAACTAACTAAAACAAAATATAAACCATTTCTCTGTTAACAGTTATAGATATTCTTTTCTTCAGTGACTTATGGGGAAAAAAATCCGAAATGGCTGGTAATTTAACAGACGTAGAGCTCCTACGCTTTGTTGAAGTTCAACCGGAATTTTGATCATCTTGGAGATGGATAGGCCTAGTTCCTTTGAGATTTATTGCATAACAGAAAAATGGTTGGAGGTCTATTCATTTTTTAGGCAATAATGAATTCTAGAATTCCTTGCTTTTATAAATATTCTTTTTATTCAACAAATTTACAGGTTTTGAGGGGCGTGTAAAAGATTTTATAGCAATATGGCTATAGTAAAAAAAGGTTTTGTGGTCACCTGTTTTAAAATGATCTATTATTAACTTATTTAAGGAGTTTAAACAACACATTACTACAATTTATATAGGAAAATTTATTAGTAATAATTGAACTAAATAAAATAGATGAAAGTTTAATATTCGAAATTTCAGGTGAATCTTACAAACGCAACAATGACGAAACTGTACATTAATGTGATATGAATATTCTATTTTATCGTTAAAGTTTACAAATGTTTGACCTTATAGAGAGATTACAATTGGAATCAGAAAATTTAAGAGCAAAGGAAAAGTTATATCAAAGGAAATTTATATATAGTTTACATGAAAGGAAGAAATTACACAGTATTGGAGCTACAATTAAAATAATACAAATAAAAGTGACCAAAGAACGACAAATCATAAGAAGTCTTAGAAAAATAATGATTTCTAAGAGAAAAGGAAATATTCAAAATTAATGAAGTGAATATCCGTTGTTCAGCTTCGCTAATTGGGGACATCACATTTTTACCAAACTGTCAAGTGCATTTTCTTTAATAATAGGCTACTTCTAAAGCACTCTCTGACCCCCTTCTCTTTTATCCGGGAATCGGTTTTTATTTCTGGTATATAATTTCTTGTTGACTTTAAAGCTTTAGGGTTAGGGAAGCTTTGATAAAGATTAAGTGAGACGGTTGATTAACTGTTTTTATTATTATTATTATTATTATTATTATTATTATTATTACTGGCTAAGCTGTAGCTCTAGTTGGAAAAGCAAGATGCTATAAGCCGAAGGGCTCCAACAGAAAAAATAGCCTAGTGAAGAATGGAAATAAGGAAATAGATAACTTACAAGAGATATGAATAACAACTAAAATAAAATATTTTAAGAATAGTAACAATATTAGAATACATCTTTCATATAAAAACTATAAAAAATTTTCGACAACTAGTTATTACAATGTTCATCTTTTAAATGACCGAGCTCTAGACTCTTAACAGTGCTAACCGTAATGAAAAAGGAGAGAGAGAGAGAGAGAGAGAGAGAGAGAGAGAGAGAGAGAGAGAGAGAATACTTTTCTACAATTAAAATGGTCCATTGGCACGGTACATGCACATAAATTTACTCATGACATCACGACACTAAAAATATAGACATTCAAGCATTTATTGTTTTATTTATTACATATTTGCTTGCTACGTGGTCCTAAATCCTACGGTGGAGAAAATTACTTAATTTTCTTGAATCAGTTTTTGGATTTGATGAAGATATGTCTGTTGCTACTTATGATTTCTGCTGTATGATTTATAAACATGCAATGGGTATACAAATGCAGATACCAACGTAAGTAGACACATAACTATCAATCACCATACATATGCATATATATATATATATATATATATAAATATGTGTGTGTATGTGTAAATATATATATATATATATATATATATATGTATATATATATATATATATACATATATACATATATATATATATATATATATATAAATATATATATATATATATATACATATGAAATCACATATATAAAAACACAAACAACATCAGGCACCATACGCATGCATAAACACACACACGTACAGCACACACACACACACACATATATATATATATATATATATATACATATTTATATGAATATATATATATATAAATATTTATATAAATATTTTATATATATATATATATATATATATACGTATATATATACATAAAACTCTCTCTCTCTCTCTCTCTCTCTCTCTCTCTCAATGACGTTGACAAATGATAACATAGAAATGATATAAAATACTAGTCTCTCTCTCTCTCTCTCTCTCTCTCTCTCTCTCAATACGCTAACACGATAACCTAGAAATAATATCAAAAGGACCTCTCTCTCTCTCTCTCTCTCTCTCTCTCTCTCTCTCTCTCTCTGCATTATTACCATGATAATGAATATAAAATGAAACCTTTCAGCCTCCCTCTCTTTCTCTGATATGAACTTATGTTATTAATGCGATAATCTCTTAATTCTTTTTTCTTTGAATTTTTATATATGTGTTAATTTGGTACTATATTAGGAGATTTTTTTAATGCTTTCCTAAGTCCTCACATATCATGAAAATATACCTAGCAACCATGTAATCCTCGGTTTAAACTAAGCCTTTAGAATTTGTCTTCCTAAAGGGCATTTTATTTTATCTCGCTCTATTCATTTATTTTTTCCCTGGAAAAAAAGTCATAAATTACATCAAAAGTTGAGTTTACCTGAAATGTAGTGCGATCTTCCCTAACAAAATATAATTGTTATTTAATCTTGTAAAAGTATATAATTTTCATATTGTGATTTCATAAACACACAAATTATTAAAGACCCATATCATGTTAAAGATTATCTAGACAAAAATTAGATTTAATTGTATAAATAACAAATCTTCTTCTATTCCAGAATGTTGGAAGAGAACTTCTTGATGAAATGTGTAAACTGACATCATCTATTGGATGTTCACAGAAACATAGTAAGCCGGATTTTATCATTATTAATAGCTAAGCCATAATCCTAGTTAGATAAGCAGGATGCTATAAGTCCAAGGCTTCCAACAGAGTATATAACCCAGTAAAGAATAGAAATAAAGAAACAGATAGAATGGTGTGCCTGAGTGTACCTTCAAACAAGATAACTCTAACCCAAGACAGTAAAAGACCATAGTACGGCGGAAACCTATGCCACTACCCAAGTCAAGAGAACAATGGTTTCATTTTGGAGTGTCCTTGCTACACTCTTTCATATGACAATCAGTAGAATACTCGCAGTTTACTTTTGTTCCTCAAAGACTTAACTATCCAATAAAAGTCAAACTAAGAAATAGTACTTATGTGGGATATTCCTTTAAACAAGAATAGGGAATTTTTTGTATTATTTGTGAATCAATGAAAAATAAGTGTTTAGGGATTTGTTGTTATATTTCTTTGAATAATGAAACCAACAATCATCCACTGTTTAACAATAAGAGATCTACAAAGAACTGTTTATGTCTGAATTTCAGAATATTTTCGATAGTATTGCAATAACTTGATTCACATACCTTTATTCATTAATGTTCCGTTATACAGATTATCAAAAATTGATAAGAATTTTAATGATAAAAAAAAAATTCTATAAGAAGATTTGAAACCTAAGAAAAAAAAAAAAAAGGTTGTCAGAGTGAAATAAAAACATAGATAAATTCCATATTTCTTTTAATTTTCCAAATCCTGATGAATAACAAATCACAAATATCTGGTTGATATCTTGTCTCGTAGATATTAAAAAAAAAATAGAAATAAAAACAGAACAAGGAAACATGTCGAAAAAAAGGACTTAGTGGATTTGTAGAATCAGCACCGAGACATAATGAATACCAAAAGCCAAAGGGGAATTAATTAATTGATAGTCTCCCATAACTTTCTCTTACGAAGACAACTTTACCAATTACATCAGACTCATAAACTCTGTTGCATTTTCCTGGGTTTTAGACGGGTGTGAAATCATATGATATCATGGTAAGTGAGATTTATATTTGACTTCAGGGGATCTTCATGCTCAGCCATAATGTTTTACCAATAAAAAGACTTTTATACGTACGCACATAAGCATAGACATATATAGTTGTGTATAAATGTATATACTTATATATTATATATATGAATATGCGTGTAATTATATATACATCTATATATATATATATATATATATATATGTGTGTGTGTGTGTGTGTG
>NC_090738.1:96818743-96825396 GCF_036898095.1 Palaemon carinicauda
TTGGAAGAGCGTGGGGACATTAATGAAGCAAGAATATAGCTCTGTTATATTCGTAAAATGCTCTTGTCACTTTTTTTTTCGTGTGTATCGCATGCCTACATAAAACTTAAAACTTATCTAGAGGATATCTGTCGGAATGCGTAGGCTACCGTTATTTTAGTCCATCCTCATCGAAACAACAAAAGAATTTCAGATTTTCACTCAAATTTCCCCCCACATATGATGTTGTGGCTCGGACACCATTGAACAATGGATATAAGATAGATACTGTTCGCAACTGTGACCCATTTGCAATTGATGTGCATAGTAAACAGGTTTAAGTTACATTGCTAGATGTTTATGTTGGAATTAATGCAACAGAGATTTCCCTCAGTTGTCAGCAGAGATAAAGAGGTAATTGTTAAATTAAAAAGAAAAACACACATTTGTTAACTTTTTAGTAGAATTATTTTATCAGATACGATGGAGATTCAATGCAGCCTTGCGTAAACCTTTGAAGTTTCTTAAGCCGGAAAAGGCCTCAAAACTTTGCCCTCCTTCACTCCCAAGTGAGATGGATACATATCCATATATGGTAAATGATTGCAATCGAAGTATGGTTGACTACAAGTGGAGAAAATTAGGTATAAGTAGGGATCATTGTGATACTCACAATTTTGCTGATATCTGGAAATTACAGTTAGCTGAAATTGATAATGATGGTACACCAACTTATCCAAATTTGGCCAAATTGGTTTGATCTGTGTTGTAATTAGCTAATGCAAAGAATGCGGTTGAACGAAGATTCAGTCAGCTCCAACTAATACAAACTCATCTAAGAAATTCATTGATGAGTGCTACATTCGTGAACCTTTGCATATAAAATATAGTTCAAAGAAATCTGGTGTTTCAGCATACGATTTGCAACTAAATGCAGATTTATTATCAACTCTTAAAAGTATCAAGTTCAATCTAGCAAGTGAAGAAACAGTAAAAAATGGGAGAAGCATTTCAAAACCATATACGTAAGTATTTATTCCATAAAATTCCGTTGGGTCCTTATTGGTTTTGTGAATGAAATTGAAAAAAAATACTTAGTTCTTTTTTTTTTCTTGAAATATTGGCTTACATCAATCTCCTAGTTGATCACTAAGCAGCAGTATTGCTATAAAATCACATTCAGGAATGTAAGATTTCTAAGAAATAATTTGTATTTTAGTTGAAGTAAATTTCATTAAAAGCAATATAAAACCTACAGTAGCACTGCCATTATAGCTTTTATATATTTGTTTTCCTTATTTCTTCCTCGTTTATGAAATGCGTAGCTTACTGCTTCATTATACTTGGTAGCATGGTTATAAATGATGCGAAAATATATTTTTGGCTACAGTGCAAATTATATTGTTTAGGAAATCTGAGGATATTTTCCATAATCTCAAGGAAATCTAAGGATTTTTTTTTTCCAAAACCTCAAGGAAATCTAAGGATTTTTATCCATAACCTCAAGGAAATCTAAGGATCTTTTCCATAATCTCAAGGAAAATCGAAGGATTTTTTTTTCCATAACCTCAAGGAAATCAAAGGATTTTTTTCCATAGTCTCAAAACTATCTTAAAACAAAAGTGAGATCCCTATTGTAGACATTGTTACTAGTGGCATACCTCGGCAATCAGTGAGTTATACCCTGGAACCACCTAAGTCATACGTTAGAGACGGGGAGGAAATGCTATAAAAGGAGGAAATTCAATGAATATATGAATTGCTCATTTAAAAAGTTAAAGAACTAATAGAACAGCTATGCACAGTGCGATTTTATTGGGTTGGCCAAAGCCAAAACTCACTTCATCGTTCTGGTCGCCCTAGACAGTGTTATAATCCGACTATACTGCCATTAACGAGGGGATTAGCCATTGGTTTCATGGTCGTTTGACAAACTGTAATTTTCATAGACACAAATAACAGTAATATATGATACCTATATCAATTCGAATATCATATACGTAATTAGCATAAAAAACTACGGAAATTCAAATATGGAAAAGGGATGATGTGACTGGGAATGAAGCGTGAAACGGGAAGAGGAAGAATCATTATTATTATCATTATTACTTGCTAAGCTACAACCCTAGTTGGGAAAGCAGGATGCTATAAGCAGAGGGGCCCCAACAGGGAAAATAGCCCAATGAGGAATGAAAACAAGGAAAAATGAAATATTTTGAGAACAGTTGCAACATTAAAATAAATATTTCCTATATAAACTATAAAAACTTTAACAAAATAAGAGGAAGACAAATTAGATAGAATGTAATATTGGGGTAGGCAATGAGTCGTGTAGGGGTTGTTCTGTGGGTTTTGGTGAAGGGGTTAGACGACTGCCCTAAATCATCTGATTAAGTATAACACCTTAGATGTAATGACTGACTTATGCTTAATATCCTGCAATAAATTCTTAATATAGCATATGTAGCAATATGGCATGTCAGACATAAACCAGGTTAGGATTTTAAACATAATGTACTAAAATGTCGAACTGAATCAACAATCCGTTAAGGAGATATTCAGAATAAGGGGGGGGGGGGAGGGTTATGGGCCACTAAAATGCATAGTACTCTAGTCCTGTTAGTCCTTTGCCGGGTCCATGTAATTATAATATTTATACATTAGTAATAATCCAGGTGAAGGTCAATGTATATATATATATATATATATATATATGAAAATATATATACATATAAATAAAATGTATTAAATATATTACGAAAGACTTACCACCTACTCATACGTTCTTCTTTCTTTTATTACTGCCGTAGGAGAGAATGATGAACAAACTGCAAAGGATGAACACCTCTCTCTCTCTCTCTCTCTCTCTCTCTCTCTCTCTCTCTATATATATATATATATATATGTGTGTGTGTGTGTGTGTTATGTATATATATATATATATATATATTTATATATATACATATATATATATATATATATATATATTGGTAAGGTGTTATCCTTCTCACCCTAAACACTACCGAGAAGTCGTAAAGGTGATAGTTATTGTTAATATCTAATTCTGTCTTCTTTTACATATACTATTATATGACGTATTATGCTTTATTCTGCTAGGCTTTGGTAATTTCCTCTTGTTTCGGTGTTCCCTTATTTTTCAAAGAAAATTGACTGCGAAAACCATGTGGGGCTTTAGCGTTGTTTTAATTTTCTATCCATCTATCTACCGTGCCATTTCCCCCAATTTTGGTGTGTAGCTGACATCAAAAAGGGGATTTTTTTTATCTTTGTTCATCCTTGCCTGACGAGAGCTAGGGTGCCACATGCCACCCTCCGCCTTTTTCCACCACAAATGAAGCTTCATATGCTGATTCTCTCAGTGCCGCTGCCTCAGCGGTCACCCAAGGTAGCTTCAGGACCTATCGAAACTGGTCACAATTGCTCCCCATTCATTTCTATTTCCTTTCTCCCGTCTATCCTCCTGTTACGCTGGGCTTTCCATCAATCCAAATTTTGGCCCTCCTTTTGCACTTTTCCTGTCAACTCTTACGTTCATCACCTTCACTAGATGACAATTTTCCATCTTTTTTACATGGCCAGACCACCTCGACGCATAAATATCCACTCTGATTACTCATACATTCCACACGCCTATTCTCACTCTCACTACTTCGTTCCTACGTCTATCCAACAGAGATACACCGACCATACTCTTCAGAAACTTCATCTCGAACGCATTCCATTTCTGTCTCTCAGTCACTTTTTTTCCCCTCAACTCCGATTCGTACATCACACTTAGTACTTTCACTTTCTCGTACAAAACTCTCTTCACATTCATTCTTTACTACCCCTTCACATCCCCCAAAACTTTATATCCTCCAATTAGTTTTCAAAACGTACCAAGAGTACACTGTTCAAATCCTTTTCATCTTACCTTTTCGTCTGGAATGAATTTTCCCTCACAACAAAGTTATAAGTTTCATATTTTTCATATTTCGCCTTTTCGGTCTGAATTGTTTTTATCTTAGTTTTTGCATGGAAAAAACACACACACATTTTAATAATGAATGCGTTAGATTACGACTCGATCTTTAACATGCAAGTACCACACTTTTGTCTAAAGGATTCTAGTTCATTTATAATGGCTAGCGGGGAATAATAGAGTAAAGTCAAATATTGAGGCAGTTGATTTTAATTCCAGCAAGAATAATTTCTTTTTCCTTCCTCTGCCTAGATAGCTTTTGCATGACTCTCTCTCTCTCTCTCTCTCTCTCTCTCTCTCTCTTCTTAAAACAGTTTCTCATAAGTCAACTTTGTGATTATGGAAATTGGAAGAAATATTTACTATGCTCGTTTACATAGCCATTTAACCCCCCGACTGTCATAATGTCTTCCTATCTATTTCTGTCTTTGTGTATGTATATAAACTCAAGTTTCAGAAAGATTATTACTATATATATATCAACAATTTTCATGAATAAATCATTAGTGTTGACACACTTCCAACTATGCTTTACTAGCTGCTGTTTATAAAGGAAGAAGAATAGAATAGAATAGAATAGAAAAGAATGATTCATACAGAATCCTGTCCCCAAAAAGTATTATATAATTAGCATATTGATATAAACATACATATATATGTATATATATATATATATATTATATAGGCTATACTGTAATATATATATATATATATATATATATAGGCTCTACTGTAATATATATGTATATATATATATATATATATATAAATATATTTATATATATATATAAATATATATATAAATATATATATATATATATATATGCGTGTGTGTGTATATACAGTATAAAATATGTGTGTATGAATTTCCTTTCACGCTTAGCTCTCCTCGTCTCTTTAGTTCAAGGGGAGAGAGAGTAGTTATTCTCTAGTGAGATGGAGGGCGCTGCGTATATATGCATATCTCTCTAGATATTTAGTCGTAATTTTAATGGGTCACGTAATAATAATAATAATAATAATAATAATAATAATAATAATAATAATAATAATAATAATAATAATAATAATAACATTATTTTGACTATTCCATTTAGAATACGGAATAACAAATAGGCATTATTTGACATATGTGACAGAAGCGTGAAATAATATTCATTGTATTGAATTTAGACTGGCATTTGGGTATAATTATAACCCACCAAAGAGTTTAATCACGTCACACAGATATTGTAATCAATCACATGTGGGTATATTTATCATTAATTGGTAATGAACCGTAATGTCTGTGAATATTAATGAATTTGTGCTGGATGATTTTGTGTTTACCATAAGTCCAAATTAAGGAGTTTGGCTTGATGAAGTGGGTGCTTAAAGAAGGAGAATTTCAAACAAATAATAATTCATTTGAATGACGGTTTATCATGGACTCTCTCTCTCTCTCTCTCTCTCTCTCTCTCTCTCTCTCTCTCTAACACATATATATGTATTTTAGGTGTGTATATATATATATATATATATATAGAGAGAGAGAGAGAGAGAGAGAGAGAGAGAGAGAGAGAGACAGACAGACAGACAGACAGAGAGTAATACATATATACCCTATATATAATATATATAAATATATATGCATATATATATATATATATATATAGTTACCGGTATCTAGAATATTGTGTAGTATTGAGCCTCATGATGGAGAAGGCCTGGCTATAAGAATTAACTGTATTCTTAGTATTATGAAGAGGATGGAACTGTCCAGGAAGATCTGAATGTAAAGGATGGTCAGAATAATAAAAAATCATATACAACATGCATAATGAACTAATTGAACGACGGTGCCAAAGATTAATATCTAGATCAGAAATAAGAAATTTAATAGACCGTAAGTTCAATTCCAACAAATTAAGATGAAAATAAGGAGATAGGAGAACAATACTCGAAACAAGGTAGAATGAAAGAATTAAAACACTCTCAAAATAGATTGATCACAGAAAATATTAAAAGACTTTTTCAATAAGCCAATCTTTTGTGCATTTGAAGAAGACACAGACCTAATGTGTTTCTCATAAGTAAATTTACTGTCGAGAATCACACCTAATATTTTAAAAGAGTCATACAAAGTTAAAGAAACAGAATCAATGCTGAGATCCGGATGTTGAGGAGTCACTGTCCTTGACTTGCTTACAATCATACTTTGAGTTTTGTTAGGATTCAGCTTCATGCCCCATAATTTGCGCCATGCACTAATTTTAGCTAGATCTCTATAAAGGGATTCAGCCACCTTTTAGGAGATGGAATTGATGCAAAGAGAGTAGCATCATCTGCATATACAATAAGCTTGTTTTCTAGGGCAAACCATATGTCATGTGTGTATATAAGATGAACAGTAACGGGCCAAGAACACTACCCTGTGGAACACCAGATATCTCATTTCTATACTCAGTATGGTGACTATCAACAACAGCTTTTTGAGATCTGTTACCTAAAAATTCAACAATAATGCTAAGAAACGACTCACCTACTCTCAGCTGTCTGAGTTTTAAAACAAGGGCCTCATGATCAATAAGGTCAAAGACTGCACTAAAATCAAGGCCAGTCATACGAACTTCCTGACCATAATCAAGAGATTTCTGTACAGCATTGGAGATTGTAAGAAGGGTATCACATGCTTCAAGGCCTTTACGAAAAG
>NC_090738.1:96825896-96828396 GCF_036898095.1 Palaemon carinicauda
TAATAATAATAATAATATTATATTATTATTATTATTATTATTATTATTATTATTATTATTATTCTAATGCTACTAATGCTACTACTATACTACTATTACAACTACTACTACCACTACTACGACGACGACTACGACGAAGACTATTACTACTACTACTACTACTACTACTACTACTACTAATAATAATAATAATAATAATAATAATAATAATATTAATAATAATAATAATAATATTATCATTATCATTATTATTGTTGTTAATACCATCAGGATTATTTCTGTAGCTATCGTAATTAATATTATCATTAGGAATATCATTATATGATCTAAGTCTCTCAGTGCCATATATTTCTAGAAATGTTGTAGAAATGTTGTTGTTCAACACTAACTATTTACAACTTCTCAACTTCGTAAATTACGAAATAATATATCTCAAATAAAACTATGTAAACTTAAAAGTAGGTCTGTGATGTAATCGGATTTAGATAGAACTCTCTAACTCTCTCTCTCTCTCTCTCTCTCTCTCTCTCTCTCAATGAAGTTGACAATTACTGATAACATGAAAAATAAGATAAAAACATTCGCTCTCTCTCTCTCTCTCTCTCTCTCTCTCTCTCTCAATGACGATGACAAATGATAACAGAAAAAGATAAAAACTAATCTCTCTCTCTCTCTCTCTCTCTCTCTCTCTCTATGATGCTGAAAAATTATAATATAAAAATAAGATAAAATATCTCTCTCTCTCTCTCTCTCTCTCTCTCTCTCTCTCTCTCTCAATGACGCTGAAAAAATGATAATAAAGAAATAAAACAAAATCTCTCTCTCTCTCTCTCTCTCTCTCTCTCTCTCTCTCTCTTAATGAGGTTGACAAATAATAACATAGAAAAAATATAATCTCTCTCTCTCTCTCTCTCTCTCTCTCTCTCTCTCTCAATGACGTTGAGAAATGATAATATAGAAATTAGATAAAAAACGCTCTCTCACTCTCTCTCTCTCTCCTCTCTCTCTCTCTCTCTCTCTCAATGAAGCTGACAAATTATAATATAGAAATAAGATAAAATCTCTCTCTCTCTCTCTCTCTCTCTCTCTCTCTCTCTCAATGACGTTGATAAATGATAATATAGAAATAAGATAAAAAATCTCTCTCTCTCTCTCTCTCTCTCTCTCTCCTCTCTCTCTCTCTCTCTGCATTATTACCAGGATAATGAATATAAAATGAAATCTTTCAGTCTCCCTCTGTTTCTCCTTCATATAAAATTAAGTTATTAATACGATAATCTCTTGATCCATTTTCCTTTTAATTTTTACGTATGCTTTAATGTGGTATTATATCAGGAAATTTTTTTAATATTTCCCTAAGTCCTCACATGTCATGAAAATATACCTAGCGACAATGTAATCCTCCATTTAAACTAAGTCTTTAGATTTTTTCTTCCTGAAGGGCATTTTATTTCATCTACCTCTATTCATTTATTTTCCCCAGAAAAAAAAATAATCATAAAACACATCAAAAGTTGAGTCTATTTGAAATGTAGTGTGATCTTCACCAACAAAATATAAGTGTTGTTTATTCTTATAATAGTATATAGCTTTCATATTTTATTTCATATACTTGAATTCTTAAAGACCCATTTCAAGTTAAAATGGTGAATTATGTAGCCCAGAATTATATTTAATTGTATATATAGTAAATCTCTTTCTATCCCCGAATGTTGGAAGAGAACTTTTGATGAAATATAAGCTGACACCATCTATCGGATGTTCACAAAAATATAGTAAGCCGGCTTTTACAATTTTTTGATAGCTAAGCTACAACCTTAGTTGGATAAGCATGATGCTAAAAGCCCAAGGCTTCCAAGAGGTAAAATAACCCAGTGAAGCAACTAGATAAGGAAGCAGATTGAAATATGTGTTTAAGTGTACCCCTCAGGCAAGAGAACTCCTACCCAAGACAGTGTAAGACCAGGGCACTACCCAGGATTAGAGGGCAATGGTTTAATTTTAGAGTGTCCTTCGTGCATCCTTTCATATGAAAACCAGTACAATACTAAGACATGCTACTTGTCTGAGATGTTTCCTTTAATCAAGAATAAGTTATATTTTGTATTATTTATGAATCAAAGAAAATATATGGATTCAGGGATTTGTTATACTATTTATTTCAATAATGAAAACTACAAACATCAACTGTTTAACAATAACAGATCTACAAGGAACCGCTAATGTCTGAATTTCAGAATATTTCCGATTGTACTGCAATAATTAGATTCATATCCTCTATACATTAGTGTTCCTTTATACAGATCATCAAATATGAATAAGAAATATAATGATTAAGAAATATTTCTACAAAAACATTAAACACCTGAGAAAAAAATGTTGAACAGAGCGATATAAGAAACATTGATAGATTCCATTTTTTTCAATAATTGTCCAAATCCTAATGAATGAAAAATCCCAAACACTTGGTTGATATCTTGTCTGGTAGTTATAAAAATAA
>NC_090738.1:96833396-96845896 GCF_036898095.1 Palaemon carinicauda
ATTTTATTTTTACATTCAAACAGCAAACATAAAAATTTATTAGGTTTATTTTTCTTTCCTTTTCATTAATTTTTTCGTTTCCTTTTTGTTTCTCTTCATTATAAAGTTATAAAATAGTTTGAAATAAGATATAATTTTTTTTTCACATTAAAAAAGCAAATATGAAAATTTATTAGGTTTATTTTTCTTTCCTTTTCATTAATTTTTTTCGTTTCCTTTTTGTTTCTCTTCATTATAAAGTTATAGAAATAGTTTGAAATAAGATATAATTTTGTTTTCACATTAAAACAGCAAATCTAAAAATTTATTAGGTTTATTTTTCTTTCCTTTTCATTAATTTTTTCGTTTCCTTTTTGTTTCTCTTCATTATAAGTTCACGCCACTTCCCGCATCGTTCACTCCAGTTCACTCCAGTTCACGCCAGTTCCCGCACTGTTCACTCCAGTTCACTCCAGTTGGCGCATCGTTCACGGCCATTTAGTGCGTGCCAATGCGTGCCACAAACTTTAAACATTTCAAAGTTTTGGGCCCCGCATGGCACGCATTGGTACGCTCTGGCACGCGAGTTCCCAAACTGTTCACGACATTTTCACGGCTCGTTCACGCGAGTTCGCACATCAATGCGTTCCAGTGCGTGCAACGAATGCGTGCAAGTGTCAGGTACCCTATAGTCTTCCTCACATTAATTAGATTTTATTTGATAATTACGAATGGATTTTGTAAACACCCACATTGAAACCCACGTGTAACGGTAATTCTGAGGGACTTCATTTATTGCAAAAAAAAAAAAAAAAAAAAAAAAATCAGGGGCCCTTATATAACGAAGATTACTAGATGATTACATATCTTATTAAGGAACTGCGTGAAAATGCGCATCTAAACACACCCATTATATATATATATATATATATATTATATATACCGTATATATTTAGTTGTTGGATGATCTTCCGAATCAGTAGAACTTCGAAATTTCAAACTTGCAGCAAATGTTTCCGGGTTGAACAGGCTCACATAAGACTTTCTATAGTTTGTATATAAAATATCCGTTTTAATGTTGTTGGTGTTTTTAAAATATTTTATTCTATTTGTTCATTACTTCTTAAATCGTTTTTTAATTTCCTTATTTCCTTTCCTTGATGGGCTATTTTTCCTTGTTGAATTCCTTGGGCTTCTAGCATCTTGCTTTTCCAACTAGGGTTGTATATTAGCTAGTAATGATATATATATATATATATATATGTATATATATATGTATATATATATTATATATATATATAAATTATATATATATATATATATATATATATTTATATATATATATATATATATATATATGTTCGTTTGTGCTTATGTGTGCAGGTGTGTGTAATATGCAAACATACCAAAGCCCTCAGCCATGTCCTTAGTCATGTCTGGGGTTTGGCAGATTGGTGATGATTGGGACACCTTAGTATGATCCTTCACAGCCTAGTATGGGTAGCCCTGACAAATATAGCTTTGCTGATCATGGAGATGCTCAAGCCCTTTCACTATGACAAAGTAGCCCCACTCATATATACATATATACACACCTAATTGTATCTAGATACAGAAACATCAATATATTTATATATAAATAACTATATACATATACATATATATTATATATATATATATGTATATGAATGCATTCACACACAAACACACACACACACACACACACATATATATATATATATATATATAGATATAGATATATATATATATATATATATGTATATATATATATATATATATATAGATATATATATATATATATATATATCCATATGTGAAAATATATATATATATATATATATATATATTTATATATAAACATATATATACATAAATTATCTAATTTAATAATATCACTGTCTATCTTTTTCTCAAGTTGACGTCATCTGGTGGCAATAATTGGTGTTTACAATACAGAGACAACAATTATGGGCTGTGGACAAACCTCTATAGGAAACATATCGGGATATATTCATAGAGAAATTAAAATTCTACCTTTTTCTACGAAGCCGAACTACAGAACGGTAATTGGCAATTACTATACAATTCCGAGATTGACAAACACCGTTCAACGCAGAACAAAACTCTGAAACAAATCCTTGGACCAGTATGATTTTTCAGCACACTACCTTTAACACCCCGACTTAATTAATGGCTGACATATCTTATTGCTATATGTCTTACGTTACCCTTTCTGAGTGGGGATACCTCAACGTGGTGAAAGGATTTTGTACAGCGTCATAATCGGGAAAGGTTTATGAGTTAGGGACACCCCTACTAGGTTGGTTTGATGTGAGGTGAACAGACAAAAGTCTGCCACCATCACCAAGCCGCACTGGCCAGCGTGGTGATGAAAATTGGTCAAAACCCAGACATGAATTGGCATGTCTGAGGCCTTTGCCTTGCAGGGGACTGAAGAGGTTGTATTTGTTGATGTCGTGGTTATGATACGAGTTTACTCGTGAATAACATCGCAACAACAACTAAATTTAGTAAGGTTTACGTATTCAAAGGAAACTGCGGCATTTCTGCCCCTTCCCCGGAAACAACACCCTCCCAAAAACTTTCGAAACCCCTACTGCGATCTCCCCTTTCTTGCCCTCCTCCTCTCCCCCTCCACTAGCTCCTTGACTCCCACATCCCTCTTGTGTCCATCCCTTTTTGCCCCTCACTGTGTCTTATGTTAGAATGCTCTGTAGTTGTAGTTGTATGGATATGATTAATTACTACGAGTATGGTACAATTCTATGGAGGCAAGATGAATGAACAAATGCTGGCCATGGAGCCAAAGGGAAATTCGGCAGTTTCTGCACAGCTTTTAATGAAATGCAATTTTTAAGGAAATTCTGAAGAAAGTTAGTTTTTTTTATACGAATACTTAAAAATATAAAGATGTTATGACTTAATGTTTTTTTGTGAAATCACTAGTATGTGTTAAAATGGTAACCGTTGAAGATCTAGAAAATAATTTTAACAACGAATTCTTAGAATAATAAGCAGTGTTGTCATTATCAAGGTATTTGTACGCTAACTTGGTTAAATACGTATAAATGGATCATGCTGGCACCAAAACTCTTATTCTTTTAAAATGTGTTTTTCATGCTGAATGAATATTACATTAGCCGTATATACATATAACATATCTATGCTTTATAATCTACAAGAAATAAATAAATTTTTATTCCTTTCCTTACTATATAAATTTTGGTATAAATTGAAATCAAATCAAGCTTTCGCTATCTGAAACAAAAAGGATACATTGTTGGAAATTCGACTCAGACCTCTCAGTGTTACAAGTAAGTCTCGTGAGTTGTTACTAGCGTTGTTATTGCCTTTGCTTGCAAAGTGTTCAGGCGTACTGTTTGCTTGTTATTAGTTACCATGGATAAAAGTGATAGTGAGAGTAGTTATGATCATGAAGAATTAAAAGCTACTACTACAAGCACATAAAAAAAAGGTTTTATAAACAGAATTTTCGACCCTTGTGGTTAGATGAGAAGGAGTTCGAGTCTTGGTTAAAAGCAACTGCAACAGGAAGCTTAAAGCCATTGTGTTCAGCTTGTATTTGTGAAATTAATGATGCCAAACCACCTATTGGCAGGCATGGAAAAATACCTCTCACTTATGAGTCCTCAGTATTTTAAACAGCCAACACAAACTTTTTTTTTTGCAAACCAGTCTGCAAATGAATTGCAAATGTTAACCGAAGCTAAGATTGCAGCTTTCTTGGCAGAAAATAATCTATTATTTTCTTTCAGTGATTCCTTAGTCCACCTACTTTAGTGTGTCCGTGCATCAAATTCTATTGAAAACTTCAGTTCTCCAAAATTTAAGAATGGGTCCAAAAAGTGCGCAAACATTGTTTAGACAAGATCTAAGGGTATATTTTTCAAATGATCTTGCAAATACTCTAAGGATCACTAAATTTAGCATTACACTAAACGAGACATTTGATATTGGAACAAGTTAAAAACTAGCAATGTGACTTCACTGAATTTTTCAATACAATTGAAATTACTAAATGTAATGTTATCAAAAAGAGCATCATCGACAAAAGTATTCAAATTAAATTAATTTTCATCAGAAGCAATTTCAAGGTTTAAAGGTCACTTTTAAATGGCTGAGGCAAGGGACAGTGACATTTCCCTAGCAAGCAGGATATTGCCCTAGTGACTGACCATATATACAAATGATCAGCGCCAAATCCAAACTAGAACCAGGGTGGGCGAGGCGGGCTGCAGATAATTCAGCAGGTAGACCTAAAGACTCCTCCAAACCCTCAACCTTGAGTTTGAGCAAGACTTGAACCTCTATCTGGCGATCACCTGTCAGGAACGTTACCAAATAGTCCACCACAACCCTGGGGAAGAGCGTGGAATCATTAAGGAAGCAAGAATATAGCTCTGTTATATTCGTAAAATGCTCTTGTCACTTTTTTGTTCGTGTGTATCGCATCCCTACATAAAACCTAAAACTTAACTAGAGGATTTCTGTCGGAATGCGTAGGTTACCGTTATTTTAGTCCATCCTCATCGAAACAACAAAAGAATTTCAGATTTTCAATCAAATTTCCCCCACATATGATGTTATGGCTCGGACACCATTGAACAATGGATATAAGATAGATACTGTTCGCAACTGTGACCCATTTGCAATTGATGTGCATAGTAAACAGGTTTAAGTTACATTGCTAGATGTTTATGTTGGAATTAATGCAACAGATATTTCCTTAGTTGTCAGCAGAGATAAAGAGGTAATTGTTAAATTAAAAAAAAACACATTTGTTAACTTTTTAGTAGAATTATTTTATCAGATACGATGGAGATTCAATGCATCCTTGCGTAAACCTTTGAAGTTTCTTAAGCCGGAAGAGGCCTCAAAGCCTTGCCCTCCTTCACTCCCAAGTGTGATGGACACATATCCATATATGGTAAATGATTGCAATGGAAGTATGGTTGACTTCAATTGGAGGAAATTAGGTATAACAAGGAATCATTGTGATATTCACAATGTTGCTGATATCTGGAAATTACAGTTAGCTGAAATTGATGATGATGGTACACCAAATTATCCAAATTTGGCCAGATTGGTTTGATCTGTGTTGTAATTACCTAATTCAAAGACCACGGTTGAACGAACATTCAGTCAGCTGCAACAAATAAAAACTCATCTAAGGAATTCGTTGATGAGTGCTACATTCGTGAACCTTTACATAAAAAATATGATTTAGAGAAATCTGGTGTTTCAGCATACGATTTTCAACTGAATGCAGATTTATTATAAACTCTGAAAAGTATCAAGTCCAATTTCGCAAGTGAAGAAACAATAAAAAATGGGAGAACCATTTCAAAACCATATACGTAAGTATTTATTCCATAAAATTACTTTGGGTCTTTATTGGTTTTATGAATGAAATATATAAAAAAATACTTAGTTTTTTTTTTCTTGAAATACTGGCTTACATCAATCCCTAATTGATCAATAAGCAACAGTATTGATATGAAATCACATTCAGGAATATAAGATTTCAAAGAAATAATTTGCATTTTAGTTGAAGTAAATTTCATTAAGAAAAATATAAAACCTACAGTACCACTGCCATTATATATATATATATATATATATATATATATATATATTTTCTTGCTCGTTTATGAAATGTGTAGCTTACTATTTCATTATACTTGGTAGCACGTTTATATATGATGCGAAAATATATAAGTGGTTACAGTGCAAATTATAATGTTTAGGAAATCTGAGGATATTTTCCATGACATCAAGGAAATATAAGGATTTTTTTTCCATAACCTCAAGGATATCTAAGGATTTTTTCCATAATCTCAAGGAAATCTAAGGATTTTTTCCATACCTCAAGGAAATCTAGGGATTTTTTTCTATAATCTCAAAAACTATCTTGAAACAAAAGTGAGATCCCTGTTATAGACATTGTTACTAGTGGCATACATCGGCAATTAGTGAGTTATACCCTGGAACCACATAAGTCATACGTTAGAGACGGGGAGGAAATGCTATAGAGGGAGGAAATGCTATAGAGGGAGGAAATTCAATGAAGATATGAATTGCTTATTTAAAAAGTTAAAGAGCTCAGAGAACAACTACTGTATGTACAGTGCGATTTTATTGGCTTGGCCAAAGGCAAAACTCACTTCATCGTTCTGGTCGCCTTAGACAGTCCGACTATACTGCCATTAACGAGGGGATTAGCCATTGGTTTCATGGTCGTTTGACCCAATGTAATTTTCATTGACAAAAAATAACGGTAACTGTACTAAATTATATCAGTAATGTATGATGCCTACATCAATTCAAATATCATATGCGTAATTAGTATAAAAAAACTACGGAAATTCAAAGATGGAAAAGGGATGATGTGACTGGGAGTAAAGCGTGAAACGGGAAGGGGAATTATTATTATTATTATTATTATTATTATTATTATTATTATTATTATTATTATTATTATTATTATTACTTGCTAAGCTACAACCCTAGTTGGAAAAGCAGGATGCTATAAGCCCAGGGGCCCCAACAGGGAAAATAGCCCAGTGAGGAATGGAAACAATGAAAAATAAAATATTTTAAGAACAGTAGCAACATTAAAATAAATATTCCCTATATAAACTATAAAAACTTTAACAAAACAAGAGGAAGACAAATTAGATAGAATGCAATATTGGGGTAGGCAAGGAGTCGTGTAGGGATTGGGTTTTGGTGAAGGGGTTAGACGACTACCCTAAATCATCTGATTCTGTATAACACCTTAGATGTAATGACTGACTTATGCTTAATATCCTTCAATAAAATTCCTAATATAGCATAAATAGCAATATGGCATCTCAGCCATAAATCAGGTCAGGATGTTAAATATAGTACGCTAAAATATCGTAGTGATCCAACAATCCGTTTTGGAGATATCCAGATTAAGGGGAGTTTTGGGCCACTAAAATGCATAGTACTCTAGTCCTGTTAGTCCAGGTTCCATGTAATTATAATATTTATACATTAGTAATAATACAGGTGAAGGTCAATATATATATATATATATATATATACGTACATATATATATATATATATATATAAATTATATATATATATATATATATAAATTATATATATATATATATATATACAAATATATATATATATATATATATAATATACAAATATATATATTATATATATATATATACATACATATGAATAAAATGTGTTAGATATATTGTGAAAGACTTACCACCTACTCATATGTTCTTCTTTCGTTTATTACTGCCGTAGGAGACAATGATGAACAAACTGGAAAGGATGAACTATGCCCTTTTACTCCTTCAGAAAGAATGACATTTAGCTGTTATTTTTATGTAAAAGGACATATCTAAATATTATATATCTATTTATACAACAATGGATGTGTATATATAGATAGATAGATAAAAACACCCCTCTCTCTCTCTCTCTCTCTCTCTCTCTCTCTCTCTCTCTCTCTCTGTATATATATATATATATATATATATATACATAGATAGATAGATAGATATATAGATATATATATATATGTGTGTGTGTGTATATAATGGTTAGGTGTTATCATTCTCACCCTAAAAACTACCGAGAAGTCGTAAAGCTGATAGTTTTTGTTAAAATCTAATTCTGTCTTCTTTTACTTACACTATTTTATGACGTATTATGCTTTATTCTGCTAGGCTTTGGTAATTTCCTCTTGTTTTGGTGTTCCCTGATTTTTTAAAGAAAATTATCTGTGAAAACCACGTGGGGCTTTAGCTTTGTTTTAATTTTCTATCCATCTATCTACCGTGGCATTTCCCCCAATTTTAGTGTGTAGCCGACATCAAAAAGGGGATTTTTTTCATCTTTGTTCATCCTTGCCTGACGAAGGCTAGGGTGCCACATACCACCCTCCGCCTTTTTCCACCACAAATGATGCTTCATATGCTGATTCTCTTAGTACCGCTACCTCAGCGGTCACCCAAGGTGGCTTCAGGACCTATCGAAACTGGTCACAATTGCTCCCCATTCACTTCTATTCCTAGCACACTCTTTTTTCTTTCTTCCGTCTATCCTCTTGTCACTCTGGGCTTTCCATCAACCCAAAATTTGGCCCTCCTTTTGCACTTTTCCTGTCAACTCTTACCTTCACTATATGACAATTTTCCATCTTTTCTACAAGGCCAGACCACCTCAACGCATAAATATCCAATCTGATTACTCATACATTCCACACGCCTGTTCTCACTCTCACTACTTCGTTCCTACGTCTATCCAACAGAGATACACCGACCATACTCTTCAGAAACTTCATCTCGAACGCATTAAATTTTTGTCTTTCCGTCACTTTTATTCGCCTCAACTCCAATCGTACATCACACTTAGTACACTCACTTTCTCGTACAAAACTCTCTTCACATTCATTCTTTACTACCCCTTCATATCCCCAAAAACTTTATATCCTCCAATTAGTTTTCAAAACGTACCAAGAGTACACTGTTAACATCCTTTTCATCTTACCTTTTCGTTTGGAATGAATTTTCCCCCACAACAAAATTATAAGTTTCATATTTTTATTATTTCGCCTTTTCGGTCTGAATTGTTTTTATCTTAGTTTTTGCAGGAAAAAAAAAACACACACATTTTAAAAATTAATGCGTTATATTACGACTCGATCTATAACATGCAAGTACCACACTTTTGTCTAAAGGATTCTAGTTCATTTATAATGGCTAGCGGGAATAATAAAGTAAAGTCAAACATTGAGGCAGTTTGTCCTAATTCCAGCAAGAATAATTTCTCTTTCCTTCCTCTGCCTAGAGAGCTTTTCCGTGGCTCTCTCTCTCTCTCTCTCTCTCTCTCTCTCTCTCTCTCTCTCCCCTTGAAACAGTTTCTCATAAGTCAACTTTGTGATTATGGAAATTGGAAGAAATATGTACTATGCTTGTTTACAGAGCCATTTACCCGACTGTCATAATGTCTTCCTATCTATTTCTGTCTTTGTGTATGTATATAACCTCAAGTTTCAGAAAGATTATTACTATATATATCAACAATTTTTATGAATAAATCATTAGAGATGACACACTTTCAACTATGCTTTACTAGCTGCTGTTTATAAAGGAAGAAATATAGAATAGAATAGAATAGAAAAGAATGATTCATACAGAATCCTGTCCCCAAAAAGTATTATATAATTAGCATATTGATATAAACATACATATATATATATATATATATATATATTTATATATATATAAATATATATTTATATATATATATATATATATATGCGTGTGTGTGTATATACAGTATAATATATGTGTCTATGAATTTCCTTTCACGCTTAGCTCTCCTCGTCTCTTTGGTTCAAGGGGAGAGAGAGTAGTTATTCTCAAGTGAGATGGGGGCGCTGCGTATATATGCATATCTCTCTAGATATTCAGTCGTATATATATATATATATATATATAAACATATTTATATTTATAAATAAATATATTTATATATACATACATATATATATATATATATATATATACATATATATATATATATATATATGCATATATATATATGCGTGTGTGTGTATATACAGTATAATATATGTGTGTATGAATTTCCTTTCACGCTTAACTGTCCTCGTCTCTTTGGTTCAAGAGGAGAGAGAGTAGTCATTCTCTAGTGAGATGGGGGGCGCTGCGTATATATACATATCTCTCTAGATATTTAATCGTAATTTTAATGGGTCGCGTAATAATAATAATAATAATAATAATAATAATAATAATAATAATAATAATAATAATAATAATAATAATAATAATAACATTATTTCGACTATTCCATTCAGAATACGGAATAACAAATAAGCATTATTTGACATATGTGACAGAAGCGTGAAATAATATTCATTGCATTGAATTTAGACTGGCATTTGGGTATAATTATAACCCACCAAAGAGTTTAATCGCGTCACACAGATATTGTAATCCATCACATGTGGGTATATTTATCATTAATTGGTAATGAACCGTAATGACTGTGAATATTAATGATTTTGTGCTGGATGATTTTGTGTTTAACATAAGTCCAAATTAAGGAGTTTGGCTTGATGAAGTGGGTGCTTAAAGAAGGAGAATTTCAAACATATAATAATTCATTTGAATGACGGTTTGTCATGGACTCTCTCTCTCTCTCTCTCTCTCTCTCTCTCTCTCTCTCTCTCTCTAACACATATATATGTATTTTAGGTGTATATATATATATATATATATAGAGAGAGAGAGAGAGGAGAGAGAGAGAGAGAGAAAGAGAAGAGAGAGAGAGAGAGAGAGAGAGAGAGAGAGATACATATATACCCTATATATATATATATATATATATGTATTATATATATATATATATATATATAGTTACCGGTATCTAGAATATTGTGTAGTATTGAGCCTCATGATGGAGAAGGCCTGGCTATAAGAATTAACTGTATTCCCAGTATTATGAAGAGGATGGAACTGTCCGGGAAGATCTGAATGTAAAGGATGGTCAGAATTATAAAAAAATCATATGCAACATGCATAATGAACTAATTGAACGACGGTGCCAAAGATTAATATCTAGATCAGAAATAAGAAATTTAATAGACCGTAAGTTTTTGTCCAACAAATTAAGATGAGAATAAGCAGATAGGAGACCAATACTCGAAACAAGGTAGAATGAAAGAATTAAAACACTCTCAAAATAGATTGATCACAGAAAATATTAAAAGACTTTCTCAATAAGCCAATCTTTTGTGCATTTGAAGAAGACACAGACCTAATGTGTTTCTCAAAAGTAAATTTACTGTCGAGAATCACACCTAATATTTTAAAAGAGTCATACAAAGTTAAAGAAACAGAATCAATGCTGAGATCCGGATGTTGAGGAGCCACTGGCCTTGACTTGCTTACAATCATACTTTGAGTTTTGTTAGGATTCAGCTTCATGCCCCATAATTTGCGCCATGCACTAATTTTAGCTAGATCTCTATAAAGGGATTCAGCCACCTCAGATCTACTTTTAGGAGATTGAATTGATGCAAAGAGAGTAGCATCATCTGCATATGCAATAAGCTCGTTTTCTGGGGCAAACCACATGTCATGTGTATATAAGATGAACAGTAACGGGCCAAGAACACTACCCTGTGGAACACCAGATACCTCATTTCTATACTCAGTATGGTGACTATCAACAACAGCTTTTTGAGATCTGTTACCTAAAAATTCAACAATAATGCTAAGAAACAACTCACCTACTCCCAACTGTCTGAGTTTGAAAACAAGGGCCTCATGATTAATAAGGTCAAAGACTGCACTAAAATCAAGGCCTGTCATACGAACTTCCTGACCATAATCAAGAGATATCTGTACAGCATTGGAGATTGTAAGAAGGGTATCACATGCTTCAAGGCCTTTACGAAAAGCAAATTGCAAACTAGGGAACAGATAATTACCTGCAGCAAACCTATTAAGAGGTTTTGCCAAAAGACATTCAAACACTTTAGATAATATGGGAGTTATGGAATTTGGGTGGTAATCAGTTGGACTTGAACTACCACAAACACATTTATATAGTGGAGTAACATTACCAATTTTCCAACAAGTGCTAAAAGCTCCTCTTCTTGCTAACTTGCGCAAAATAACATATATCTTTGGAGATAAAAAATCTGCAGTCTTTATAAAAAGCAAAGGAAAAATACCAAATGGGTCTACACCTCCATAAGCATCAAGGTCCATCAACAGAACTTTAATTTCACGAGATCAAAAAACTAAACTAGTTAGTTTAGCGTCAGGAAAACAGGAATGAGGAAGTTCGAGTTTCTCATTACTCTGCTTACTGTCAAACACAACAGCCAAAAGGCTTGCCTTTTCTTTCGGACTTATTGTACATATTCGCATTTCAAATGCAACACAGAAAATGTAGATGAAGTTAAGAACAAGGACTTTTCATCATTGTAAATGGAGGAAGAGGGAAAAGGTTGGAGCTGTTTATATACAAAGCACAAGTGATCAAATGATACGGAGAGAGGAGGAAATGAATCAAAATGGTTTGGTCACGAGGAGAAAAGGGAGATTAGTGTGGAAGTGTCAGGAAAGAGGAAGAGAGGAAGATGTAGAAAGAACTGGATTAATGGGGTCATAAAAGTGTTAGAGAAGAAGTGTTTTTATATTTGCTTCTATATACAGCTGAATTGTACCTAGGTATTCTATAGACTTTAAATGGTGCAATCTATGGGAGGGGATCGATGCGACGTCTGCTAAAGGGATTAGATTTGTTTTTGCATCATTGTAATAAAAATGTAGTCTTGTGTATCTTTACTGGAATATAAACCTGAACAGCTATACAGTACGAGATTCATATAAGATCGTTTAACGTACAGACAATAAAGTCGTAAAAA
>NC_090738.1:96850896-96863396 GCF_036898095.1 Palaemon carinicauda
ACGGAGTATTGTCGGGACAAGGCGAAACATTCTTTTATAGCTGCCTGCTGTGCCGTAACCTACGCCAAACAAGGATGTTCACGGCAATAAATATCACCACCGTGAAAGCCAGACCTTCTAGTGGTATAGAGTGAAGGATTTCCTTATAAGTCGGTGACCGGTGGTCCCTTTCGGTAAGCTTCATCAACCGCTTTGCAACCTGTCTGTTATACGGGAGAGGGAGTGCTGGCATTGTAGAGGTCCATGTGAAGTTCGCGAAGTAGGCTCGTTCTCTGATGAGTGTCCGTAGACCAGTCACCATGGAAATAGGGGAAGTCCCGATACAACCATCTGCTGCAACGAAGATGTGGGTGAAGGACGTGGATCCGTCAGGGCATGATACATTGAAGCCGTCCTTGTCATATTATATCCACGAGCCATTGTTCAGTCTGCAATTGAACTCATTATTGTCAAAGGGATAAAGCTTATCCAAACAATTTTCACTTGTATGAGAGAGAGCACCGTCTAGCACTATACCTAACTCGCATGAATCCATTAAGTTTTTATGGAATTCAAATGAGTCAGCTGTACATATTTTTCTATCCATTGCGTCTGAGCAGTGAGTTAATTGATTCAAGTCTTTAATGACCGTATATGTTTCCTTGTCTGGGGAAATCAATATGTGTCCTGTCAAACTGGATATTACTGGATTTGAGTGATTCGTCATGAAAGTCGGAAATGGTGATATTCTGCAAGATTGCCAGGCATCAGAAGAATCAAAGGGAATTGTAATACTAATCTTGTTATTATCAACGTTTACTGTAATTAGGCTGTAATAAAATTCTAACCTATGTTCGTCTAACAAAGGACCATAGCCTAGTTTATCCCTTCCGTTCTCCAGAATTAACTTTAAGTAATTTAAAGGCAACAAATGGGGCGACAGTACACCTTTAGTTGCTGACGTGATAGCTTCTACATAATCCTTGGATTTCTCAATGAAATGTGCAATTCTGTTATGTATGTGATCTATCTTTGAATCCTAATACGTTAATGTTGCCAACAAATCCTGTACTTCCATAATCTGAATGATATTATTTGAATGTTCATTTACTAAATCCATAATTTTATTGATTGAAGCTAACTGATTCCTTAGTTCTGACATAATCAATTCATCTTCATGAGTCAAGAACTCAATTTTCTTATTTTGATTACTAATTTTAAGACGATTGGAAATTCCTAAACCTAAACTTGCAACAGACCCAAAGATGTTTAATGCAGCATAAATAAACGGATTTCGTCTTTCTTTATGTTCGTGTCCTACAGTCAACATCAAAAGGTCATAAGCCAAAGATCCTGTCTCGCCAGTCTTATTTTTCAAGTCATCAGATAGCATTTCTGCAACTTTTAATGTTAATCCAAGCAAACTCTCTGTAGTCAAATGAAAATGTCTTCTATGCAACTCATCCAATGAGGCAGAACACCTTGAAATAGCAGTTCTTAAGCTAGTGACATCATTCTCTTGAAGGAAAATTGCTTGCATATTCACTTCTACAACAACGTTGGTTGATGTAATAAAAACGTCTTCTTGTCTTTCAACTATAGTGCCATATTTAAAATTTATACTTTTAGTTTTAGAGCTCATCCCACACGAGAAAAATGTCTGAGCGAACAATATCACTCCCAACAACAAAAAATTCATCTTGGAAACCTGTAACGAGAAAAATGTATGTAATTACTCCTGTATTAAAAAAAAAAAACCTTTAATCACATAAAATAAAAAAAAAAATCCCTCACTTCTTTTCCTCTCTTTTCTTTTTAATTTCTTATGTGAGCCAATGGTACTATTCTCTCATCCCTGGGTTGGGATACGTTTTAAACTCTAAACCTTTTGGCTGTTAATGTTTCCAAAATATTAAATGGGCCTTCAAACTTAGGTGTTAGTTTATAATTGAGCCCTTTTCGTACATTGATTTGAATATATACGTTATCATCCACGGTATATGTTTTAGTTGGTTTCGCTGTTTTATCATGATTCCTTTTCATTATGATTTTTGATTCTTCTAAATTCTTTCGAAGGATATCATATCGACTTATACTTGCATTTATACATTCTTTTAAAGGATTTGATAGATTAGTTGTAGGCGTTAATACATGGAAAGGCGTTCTAACTGGGGTACCATACAATGCTTCATGCGGTGACATTTTAATTGATATATGATATGAATGATTCAGAGTACTCAGTGCCACCGGTATTGCAATATCCCAGTTGGGGTCTGATCCCCCTAGTGTTACTCTTAATATATTTAATATCTTCCTATTTGCTCTTTCCACTAGCCCATTCGACTCTGGGTGATATATCATGGTATTTATTTTCTTTATGCTGAGGAATTCACACAATGAGGTAAGAAAGTGATTATTAAATTCACCACCCGAGTCTGAGATTATCATGTGTGGAATTCCATGTTTACAAATGTAACATTCGTAAAACTTCTAAGCACATTCAATCGCAGTTTTAGTTTTAAGCGCTATTAGTTCTGTATATCGAGTTAAAGCATCTATAATTACTAAGAGGTGCTTTTTTTCTCTGTCTGACTCGTAAAATCCTGTTAACAAATCTAAATGTATTCTTTCAAAGGGTTGATTGGGCACAGGATAAGCTCCTAGGCTGACAGGTGTTTTCGTATGCCCTTTGTTTTCCTGACATGTGCGACAATTAGTTATGTGTCTTTTTATATCTGTAAGCATCGTATGCCAATTAAACAATGATTTGGCTTTCTGTGACATTAATGAGAACCCCGGTTGTCCATGTAATGGATTTGAATGCAACCAATTCAGGACAGTGGGAATAAGTGAGATTGGTACTACTACCTGGTCGTTAGTTACATGTGGTGTATTGCGGGTTTTCCTTGTCACAGTCCTACACAGAATATTATCTTTGATTATATAATTCTGCTGCTTATACTTTATATATTCCTTATCCTTATGATTGCCTTTCAAAGCATTTATAAGTGTTTCTATTTTCTGATCTTTTCTTTGCTCAGTCTGTAACAATTCAGCGCTCCAGCCTAAATCTTCTTGTTCAGATATTGTTTTTACAATAGGCATGGATGTTGATATATCTATTAATTCAGCTAAAGGCTCCGTACAAGATGACACAGGGTTACGTGATAATGCATCCGCAATGATATTTGCTTTCCCAGGTAAAAACCCGATTCTTGCGCCAAAATCTTGAATGATCAAATGCCACCGAGTTCGTTTAGGGCTGTGGTTGAAGCGTTTAAAGAACTCTGTTAGTGGTTTATGGTCAGTAAGAACCTTAACGGGATAACCGTAAATTATGAACTTAAAATGCACTAGCGAATTAACAATAGCTAGCCCTTCCTTGTCTATTACTGCATACTTACTTTTGGAAGTTCTCAATTTTCGAGAATAGAAAGCTATCGGGAAAAATTGTTTATCATATTGCTGAAGCAATACCCCTCCTACTCCTAAGTCTGAGGCGTCTGTTGCAATGAAGAATTCCTTACCGAAGTCAGGAAATTTTAAGATAGGAGAACTACACAGTTCATCTTTCAAAGTATTAAACGCCTGTTGATGTTGCTCAGACCATATGAAATCTACGCCCTTCTTCGTAAGATCAGTTAAAGGAGCGGCTATTATTGAATAGTTGCGTATAAAACGCCTGTAATATCCACTACAACCCAGAAATTGCTGTATTCCCTTGACATTAGTAGGTATGGGAAAATTACGTATAGCCGACACCTTATCATGGACTACTTTAAGACCTTGGCTTGACACCATGAAACCCAAATATATTAACTCTGTTTTGAAAAATTCACACTTACTAATCTTTACCCTTAAGTTATGTTGTCTTAATCTCTGTAGTACTAGTTCTAACTTACGTAGATGTTCTTCTAAGGTGTTGGAAAAGATTACAAGATCATCCATATAGGCATGCAATATATCCCCTAACAAGTCTCCAAACACTATGTTAATCATTCTTGTAAATGTTATAGGAGCACAACGTAAACCAAAAGGCATCCGTAAAAATTCATAATGTCCCCTGGCTGTACTGAAGGCTGTGTATGGGATACTATCTTCTTCTAATGATATCTGGTGAAAGCCTTTAAGTAAGTCCAAACTGGTAAAATATTTATTCTGACCTAACAAAGACAAAATATCGTCAGTACATGGCACTGGGAATCGATCAGGGATCGTTTCCTCGTTTAGACGACGAAAGTCGACGCAGATACGCCATGTTCGATCTTTTTTCGGTACAACTATTAAAGGAAAATTATAAGGGCTGTTTGATTTCCTAATGACTCCTTCTTCTAGCATTTTACCTACTTCATCATTTATTTCATTCTGGAATTTCATAGGGAGTCTGTACGAGGGTACATATATGATTTTCTGCTTGTCCTTTAACCTTATTTGATGTTCGATCACATCTATTTTTCCTAAGGATCCATCCGTATTGGAAAAAACATCATGATATTTAGTTAAAAGTTCCAAAATTTCCTGCTGAATTTCTTCATCTTGAATGTCTTTATGGATTTTATTTTTTATAGATCGCAAAAGGGATTCATCCGCAACTGATTGAGAGTGATTGATTTCAGCAACGGTAAGAATACTATGTTTATAAACTTCTACATCCAAGATATGTTGATTTTTGTGAATTACTAAAGTGTTATTCAAATGATTACAGACTTCAATATTACATTGTTGATGTGAGCCTACTGTATAAATAGCTTGTGTGACAGACAATCCGTTAGTTTTCAAAGTATCGGAAAGGATTAATATTTCAGATCCCGGTAACGTTTTCTATATTTGCACTATTAAATTCGAAGGTACGTTTGGTTCGATAGATTGTGTGCAAGATGATATTACGGGTGAACGAGAATTCTGCTGGGTCGCGTATATTATTTCTTTATTAGTGAGACAAGTTATTGGTTCTTCAACGTACGTTACGGTTACATTTGTCGTCTCCTTTTTATCCAAAACTGATTTTAAGATAATAGAAGACTTATAGGCAGGGGCTAAGATAATGTTTTGATGTCCCATAGATGGGTATCCTATAATTACAGCTGGATACATATTAATGTTTTTTACAACAACAAATGTATCGGCAAATGTGCGTTTACCGACTCTGAACTGAACATGAGTTATGCCTATGACATTTAATTCATTATTTCCTAGACCCGAAAGGCTAATCCTGGATTTTTCAATCGGAAAGTTCGAAAACATCAAATGATGTGTCTTCAAATCCATGATATTACGTGGAATACCAGAGTCAAAAAATAACGTAAAGGATTTGTGTTCTAAATTTACAGCATATAAGGTTGGCCGTAACTCAGTTTGGCTTATTATTGTATGAATTCGTTGCAAATCTACGGGAGCATGCACTGTTTTACTTAATTCGGCCGTGTGTTTCATAGGAAAATCTATTGTCTCACAATTATCTGATAAAACATTAAATTGATTATTCAATACTATTGATGTTGACATGAATGACCTTGACCCAACATCACTCTCTTCCCCTCTAGAGTTAACTATGTGGCATTTGCTTTGCTCTGCACATTCTGAAAATTAGTCTGACCTTGCGAGGTCTGGTTTGACGGCCCAGGCACAGCGATATTTGAAGAAGTGTTTGTTTGTTTTGGACTCTGAACTGCATTGACATTTGGTTGTTTCTTCCTATTGTTAAAATGAGGATTTTTCTTTTTATTTCCATATGGAACTGACTGTGGAATTAACTGTGTATTTCTGGGATTCTGTTGTGTCTTATGCGACAAACATTGGCTATATGAATGTGTTGCAGTGTTGTGAATCAAGCAGAATTTCGTTCTGCAGTCTGCGATTAAGTGACCTTGACGTTTGCAGTTATAACACGTCATTCCCGCTACTTGACTGCTAACTACGTTCACTGTTTGTGGCTTTGTTTCATTCTTTGCAAAAACTTGAGTTAACACGGGATCGAGATCTGGACACTTGGACATGTGTTTCTTTATCTGTTTATAGACATCCAATTCCGTACTTGCAGGCGTTAACTTCTTATCAAAACACCGCACTAAAGCTTCAGGCAACATAAGTGTCATGCAAGTTAAATACATCAATCGTAAAAAATCTTTCACGGAGATGTTATCGCTAGTAACCCAAGTGGAATGACCTAAAATGTCCTGATATTCATTAAGCCTATCAGCTATGAGAGCTGCTCTCTCAATAACATTAAGCCGATTCACAGTGGCTTGATTAAGTGTATTTCGTAACGTTAATACTACATCCAAGGCTTCCTCACCCCCATAAACCGCGCATAACTTAACTTTGAAATCATCCCAGGTAACTGCTTCTTGAAATGAAACACCTCTTAGATACGCACTCGCATCCCCCTTAGAAAAATCTATAAAACTTTCAGCTTCTTGTAATTGTACAAAAGGGTCTACGATTTGTTTGGCATTTAAATGGGCGTCGACGGATGAAATCTATGACTCCACATTTTGTGGCAAGAACCCGTTGACCCAAGCCTGAAAAGGAAGGATTGCTGACCTGGCATTTACAAGCGTCACAATTGGAGGAGGATTAGTCTGGCCTACACCACTAGGTCCAGGGGAAGGGCTCACAGGGGGAGTCATGACTGCTGTATTTCCTTTCCTATCTCTTCGACCCCTTGCAATTTTATCAAAATATCTATATGAGTACAGACGTCCACTGCGTAAATGCATATGTATAACAAAATTCCCCAAACAGTGTTACTAATCCCAAAACATTTCCCGAGAATTTCTGAAAGAAAAAGGAATTAGCACAAAGAGAGAAAAATTCTAGATGAGAATTTGGAGTTGAACACAGTTTCCTTTAATGAATAGAAACAAAAGATTAGCAATTCACTCACACCAGTAATAATCGACTAACGACTCGTGATAACTACACTTCACTGCCCAAACTGGAATGAATTAAAAAATTTGTACTTAGCTTATATATGGGTCTGTGTGATGTCGACACGTCCTCTCTCTCTCTCTTGATGTTTTGTTAGCGATGTATCGTTCGAGTTTCTTGTTGAATGTAGTGCTTCTTGGGTATGTTTTGCAATTGTTGAACGCCAGTCCTTGGGTTTTCTAGGATGTTGATTGAAGATCCAGTTTGTATTCATAACATTCCTTAATGTCAACTATTTCGATGGACTATAATACTTAGTCAAAATTGTAGATTCATGTAGATAATGTTGAGTTCTTGAAGATCTTTCTCTGGTTTTACAGCTTTTATTTTGAAGTCTTGAAAATCTTTCTCTGATTTTACAGCTTTTATTTTGAAGTCTTGAAGATCTTTCTCTAATTCTTAGAGTTTAACCGCTGCCACCATTTATTGGTGTGCTACTTTTGTTGATCCTCGGCAACAGGTTTAAAAAAACCAGTTTCACTTGTAGAGTGCTTTATTTAGATGTGAAATTAATATTCTGGATGGTGTCTGGAGAAGGAAACGGAAGAAGCCATACAAAGGAAAAACAATGAGTTACAGCAGTTTATGGATGACGTAAAGGATGCCCGAGAAACTAAGTGGCTCGACTGAGGTGGATTAGATGCCGTCTTGCACAGTCTGCTCGTTAATCCTGTTGCTCGGACACTTTTCAAACACAGAGCTTTTCCAGATCTTGTGGAAGATGGGCATCTCACGGCACCCCAGACATGTGTCCAGCAGTTTCCAGTCGGATCGGAGCCTTGGTCCTCATCTTGGCCCCTTTGTCACCAGAGAAAGATGCTGTCTTTTGTTTGATAGCTGGTGCTGCTGACGTCAATAGAAGAACGTGACGAGGCTGTGCGGTTGAAAGCAACACAAGAAGGCGATACTACAGATGACTTGTCGTCATCAACCCAAAAATGTAACTGACATGACAGGAAGAGAACGGATGGATCGTCACTCATTTTATTTCTTCCAATATTGTGAAGATTTTGATAACTGTTAACCAAAGACTTATTCCATGATAATTTTTACAATTTAGTAAATCTCCCTTTTTGTGTAATGGTACAATGATTCCTTCTTCCCAGTCATCAGACTCTTTTATTAGTTTTAATAGGTAGTAGATTGGCCAGAGCACCAGCCACCCGTTGAGATACTACCGCTAGAAAGTTAGGGGGTCCTTTGACTGGCCAGACAGTACCATATTGGATCCTTCTCTCTGGTTATGGTTCTTTCCCTTTGCCTACACAGACATCGAATAGTCTGGCCTATTCTTTACAGATTCTCCTCTGTCCTCATACACCTGACAACACTGAGATTACTAAACAATTCTTCTTCACCCCAGGGGTTAACTACGGCAATGTAATTGTTCAGTGGCTACTTTCCTCTTGGTAAGGGTAGAAGAGATTCTTTAGCTATGGTAAGCAGCTCTTCTAGGAGAAGGACACTCCAAAATCAAACCATTGTTCTTTAGTCTTGGGTAGTGCTATAGCCTCTGTACCATGGCCTTCCACTGTCTTGGGTTAGAGTTCTCTTGCTTGAGGGTACACTCAGGCACACTGTTGTATCTAGTTTCTCTTTCTCTTGTTTTGTTGAAGTTTTTATTGTTTATATAGGAAATATTTATTTAAATGTTGTTACTATTCTTAAAATATTTTATTTTTCCATGTTTCCTTTCCTCACTGAGCTATTTTCCCTGTTGGGGCCCCTGGGCTTATAGCATCCTGCTTTTCCAACTAGGGTTTTAGCTTAGCATTTAATAATAATAATAATAATAATAATAATAATAATGTGTTGTTTAAGATGTGTATAGCTGGGTAACTAAGTACATCTGATTAGCTTTAAAAGTATTTATTAGTTAAAAAACAACAGAGTTAAACATCTCCATCACTGGAGGGAGCTGGGTGTGTCAGATGACCAATTCTGGTGAAGTATAGATATGAACTGACTAAATTATCGATATCACAGATATCGTAAGCTTAGTTTATATAGCAATTTTGTCACAATCTCGGAAGACACCTGCATCCGGTGACGTCACAAACTTTCACACGCTGATGCATGGTGTTGACGCTTAAGAAAAATGTCACATTGTTGAGACTGCATTGTGCGTCCTGTTTATGATTTGAATGACTACAGCAAGTCCCACGGCTAGCACCTTCAACCAAAATGACATATTACGTCAGGTGTTTTAAACATGTAATATTAACTATTTTAACTATTACATATATATATATATATATATATATATATATATATATATATATATATATATATATATATATATATATATATATATATATACATATATATATATATATATATATATATATATATATATATATATATATATATATATATATATATATATATATATATATATATATATATATATATTTATTTATTTATTTATTTATTTATAGTTACTGATATGTATACATATATACAACTATATGTTCATGTATATGTTATAAACAATCATGTGTATATATATATATATATATATATATATATATATATATATATATATATATATATATATATATATATATATATATATATATATATATATATATACATACAAAAATATATACATAGACATATATATATATATATATATATATATATATATATATATATATATATATATATATATATATATATATATATATATATATATATACACCATTCGTATTCATATGTACAAACATGCGCACAGACACACACACACACACACACACACACACATATATATATATATATATATATATATATATATATATATATATATATATATATATATATATATATATATATATGTGTGTGTGTGTGTGTGTGTGTGTGTGTAAATCTATTGAATATACAATATGTATGTAAACTATGTGTATATATACCTATATATATATATATATATACGTGTATGTATTACTACAAAAACATACATACTTCGTATCAAGTTATGTAAATACATATATATAAATATGTATATATATATATATATATATATATATATATATATATATATATATATATATATATATATATATATATATATATATATATATATATATCTTCATGTCTACATTTTCAACAATTCCATAAAGATATTCGTTCGAAAACCTATCTTTTCAACTCTTGCAAGAGGCTGTAACGAGGTACCAGGTGAACAGGTTAATCAGTAGTGTATTACGGAATGAATAGTTTGCTCATAATCGTCCTTATCTTCTCGTTTATTAATATATAGGGCGCAGATGATTCTCTCCTAATTCAACATTCTCTCTCTCTCTCTCTCTCTCTCTCTCTCTCTCTCTCTCTCTCTCTCTCTCTCTCTCTCTCTCTCTCTCTCTCTCTCTCTCTATATATATATATATATATATATATATATATATATATATATATATATATATATATATATATATATATATATATATATATATATATATATATACATATATATATACTGTATAAACAGTTAATTACACTTAGATTAAGAATTCTAAACTAGAAGCATTATATGTACGTCTAATTTATATATTTCTCTTACATTAGACTGAATAGTGTATTTCGTTTGGAATCACAAAGAATTTCTTATATCTCTGTGAATAGATATTCCAATTAATCATATATTAATTTTAGTTTTATTCTTTTAGTATTATTTTCCTTTCTTCCACATTTGGTAGATATATTCTCTTTTTTTTCCTCTTCCCTCTGCTTAGAATAAACCGTTTCCTATTATTCTATTCCTTCCCTCTTCGTATATATGTATGCTGAAATTATTTTATTTTTCATCTCTCTTTGCTGATGTCCTGACAGAAATGTAAGAAATGAGCAAAGTCTTCTATCTCTCATCCGCACACAGCATAAACACTATATCAGTTTCTATCATTTAATTCTGAAAATCGAAGGTTGGCGTAAATACGTCAACAACAAAATATATACTAAGGTAAACTTTATGTATGATTTATGTATAAATTATATATATATATATATATATATATATATATATATATATATATATATATGTATATATATATATATATATATATATATATGTATATATATATATATATATATATATATATATATATATATATATATATATATATATATATATATATATATATATATATATATATATATATATATATATATATATATATATATATATATATATATATATATATATATATATATATATATATATAGATATATATATATATATATATATATATATATATATATATATATATATATATATATTTTTTATTTACCTACTCTTACACAGAATAGTTTGGCCTATTCTTTACATATTCTCGTCTTTCCTCATACACCTGACAACAATGAGATACTTAACACTTCTTCACTCAAGGGGTTAATTACTGTACTGCAATTTGTTCAGTGGCCCCTTTCCTCTTGGTAAGGGTAGAAGAGACTCTTTAGTTGTGGTAAGCAGCTCTTCTAGGAGAAGGACACTCCAAAATCAAACCACTGTTCTCTTGTCTTGGGTAGTGCCATAGCCTCTGTACCATGGTCTTCCACTGTCTTGGGTTGGAATTCTCTTGCTTGAGGGTACACTCAGGCACACTATTCTATCTTATTTTTTTCTTTTTTTTCTTCCTCTTGTTTTTTTGAAATGGTGTGTTGGGCAGGCTTAATAGAAGGGCCATGGATACCTGGTGGTTTATCAAAAGGTTGTGTTTTCCATTTTCTGATTATTTTTCTTCTCAAAACCATCCTTACTGTCCTCCCTTCAGTTGAAGTGGCTATCCTGGAGGGTATTTAGCCTTGCATGGTGTATCGGCTCCTCCATGTTGACCAGTTTTTCCGACTTTTTACTATAGTCTATGGGTATCATCAATCACTTTGTTTATAATTTTGTACGTATTGTTTTTGTTATAATTTTTGTTAATCTAGTTTTTAAGTATGATGTCTCTTTTTTATTTCTATTAATTCTTATGCTGTCTGGAGACATTGAGCGAAATCCGGGACCAGTACGTCCTAGATTTCGTCAATGTCGTCTTCTGTATTGCAATATTTGTGGTCTTCATGCAAATACCCAAGACCTTACAGTTGCGTCCAGACAGTATGATATTCTTTTGTGCTTAGAAACTTTGGTTTCTAATATGAGGCACTCATCTGAGCTCCTTATAACTGGTTTTAAAAAGTCAATAATGTTGAAACGTGATGCCATCCCTAGGGCCAGGGGAATGGCGGTGTATATTAGGACCGAGTACCCTGCTTCTCATAAGTCCTGCTATCAATGTGGATGTCATGAGATTCAGGTAATAAAAGTTTGTGGCAGGCATAACAACTTTTATTTGTATTCGATCTACCGGAATCCAGACATAGATGATTCTATCTTCGATTGTCTTCTTACCATTATGGCTAAGATACAAGAAGATGATAAAAAGGCTTCTTTTGTCTTTGTTGGTGATTTTAATGCTCACCATAGGGAGTGGCTAAGTTCTATCTCTCCTACCGATCGCCATGGCTTAAGAGCTTTAGACTTTGCCTCTGAATCAGTCTGTGAGCAAATCATAAATGAAGCTACTCACAGGTCTGGTAATTGCTTGGAC
>NC_090738.1:96868396-96878396 GCF_036898095.1 Palaemon carinicauda
AGTGTTATATAGAATATATATATATATATATATATATATATATATATATATATATATATATATATATATATATATATATATATATATATATATATATATATATATATATATATATATATATATATATATATATATATATATATATATATATATATATATATATTTTTTTTTTTTTTGGGCTCAAACCATGTCGTCCTGATGGAAGTTCCTATAGGGTAGCTTCCTAGAGTATATTACAACTACGGCGATATTCCCAGAGAATTTACCTTAAGGTACCAGAATTCTAACTCCTGGAGCGAGTATCCCTCGTGAAAGGGATATCGCGACATATCAGAGGACGTATTCTAGACACGTCACATGGCAATCTACATCCTGGACAGAGATTTCGTCTCATAGGAGGTGATTGGCGAGATACGAATTCGGGAAAGAAAAAGGGGAGCCACTCCCAAGGCTTCCCTATCCCCCGATTCGTATGTGTGCCTGGCGCCAATCCTGGCGCCATCTGCATTCATTTTTGCGTAGCTTAACAACTCGGTGTTTTTTCCTGTTTTTTCTCGCAAATCTTGGATTTAATCGACTTTTCATGGCTTCTCCGTCTTCGTCGGCCTCTGATTAGTTGAGTATAGTGTCTTTTATGTATAAATGTAGGCTCTTGGTAAAATTTTGAGTGATTAATAGGATTAATCTTTGATACAAGAGCCGTAGCCTACCAGAGGCGTCTTGGACGCTGTCGCTCGCTAGGTATAAATTAGTTAGTCAGAGCGACATTCCTGGTTGTTTTGCTTTAATAAATTTTAGCTAATTAGCATTACATAGGATTTCCTTTCGTGCTTAGTATTATTTGGCGAAGTATTCGCCATTCTGGCCTACGCTAGGCCATGTAGCCTAGTCGTTTGGTCCTAGTACTTCATGCATGATTATGGTTTTTCCGAGTGTAATTAAAATTTTATTGAAGCTTTAGGCTATATTTTATACATTTTAGACTGTGTGGAATATTTCCAAGATAGTATACGAGTGAATTTCGGTGAATTAGGTAATCGATTCTCTTGGTGCCTAGGCTAGTTGCTTATGGAGCCTTAGTATACTTTATCATACTCCCCGGTTGCTTTCTTTTCTTCGGAGAAGGTATGCAATCCCTTTCCCTCTGTTTAAGCCTTGGGCTTATCCCTAAGTGGTTTTTTTCCGAATTTATTTTCGATAAAACTATACTAGGGTGTTACTGTACCTTCCTGTTCCTGTAGTTATGGTTCAAGAGGGACAGAACAACAGAGTTTTTAGTCTGAGTCTGTGTTGTCTGGCTTGGGGCTGAATCCCCCTCGCTGACCTAACACATACAAAGGGAGCTTAGCTCCCTTAGGTCACTACCGAAGGTTTCTGTGGTTATGATTCCTTCTTTTGTGATCTACCAGACTAGTCCTTGTTGCTGTTCTCGGGGGAGGATAAGTTCTTCCCTTGGGAGTAGCAACGCCTTCCTTGCTTTGGTGCTCTGGAAGCTGGCAAGTATTGCTGGCCTTTCCCCTTAGATCTCCCTTAGGCTAAGATAAGTTTCCTAGCTGCGGGTGATCTGTCACTAAAGCAAGGTTGGCAGGACCCTCTTGTCCCTTCCCCCTCTTTCTTCGTAATGGCCGAGCCATTACTGTACTGTACGTCGTTCTACATCTGGACCTAGTATAGGTTAGGATGTGGAATTGACTCAGCCCCTTGCCGGCCGGCAGAGCTGGCCGGCAGGGGTCTTACTGTACTGTACGTCGTTCTACTTCTGGACCTAATATAGGTTAGGATGTGGAATTGACTCAGCCCCTTGCCGGCCGGCAGAGCTGCTGGCCGGCAAGGGTCTTATGTTTTCGAGTGCTGCCCAGGCAACTCTTGGTCCCTCATCCATGCCTGCCGGCAGAGCCGGACGGCATTGGTCAAGGAAGCCTGAATTAGTTTCTCCCCTTCCTTATATGCACTCTTTCGGTTGCCGGGCTTGGAGGCTGTGTACACTCTTATCCCGGCATCCATTCTATTTTTCTTCTAGTGTGGTACCTGTCCCGGCTGCCGGCCTATGAGGCCGCCAGCCGGGCAGGTGTAGTCCTCTGGTTCTTTTGCTGCCAGCTGGCATCGGTCTTGTACCTTTGCCGGCCGGCTTATGTCAGCCCTTGTCTGCCGGTCACCAAGAGTGTGGCCGGCAGCTGGGTACTACCTTGTGTAGTTGCTGGCTGGCAGCTATTGCCGGCCAACACTGGCTGTTACCGGACGGCAGTTGCTGCCGCCCGGCACAGGCATTTGAACCAGAGTGCTGCCGCCCTATAGCTGTTAAGTAGTATACTTTAAAGCTAGTTGTGGTGTGTGCCGGCCGGCAAAGGCAGGCCGGCACACATCCCCCTATACTGTACTAGTATTCTTCAGTATAACATATACAGTAAGAAGAAAACTATGGTAAGGGTTTTGGTACAGCACTGTGTCTTCTAACACTATTGTTTTTTCTTGCACATCCCTTTGCTGTTGCCCTACAGATAGGAAGCTGAGTTCTTCCCTGTCTATTATCCAGGATTTTAAAATCATTGCTTAGGTGTGAGCTCGACCTGTTTCCTCTGGAAACCTTGCATTGGTTACTCTAGAAGAGATAAACCATTTTGATTTTATTATCTGGAAGGCTGCAACAATGGGTTGTGAGGGAAACACAAGTGTGTGTCTTTCCTTTCTGAATTGTTATGCTATACTATGCATATCCAGTGATACATAGTTCACTTGATACTCATGGAAATTTCTTCTCTTTACAGAAGGACACTCGGAAGTGGGGAAGTGCTTTCTGCAATGTCAGCAGCAAGAACCTCTGCGGACATGAGTTTTGTAGGAGACACGCAGCATACGCTGTCTCCAAGGATGATCTCCGGTATTGGGACCCTCAGGTATGTACTGTGTGCACTAACCTGATTACTGAGACATTTAAATAGCTAGGAAGAAGCTTCGTACCTGGATAAGGGGCTTCCAAAAGAACACTTCTGGCCCTTATCTTCCAAGTGAGAAGATGAGGGCATATCCTTTCCCTAAGGCACCAGCTGATGCAGTGATTCCCCAGCCTCAAGAAGAGATCCCCTAAGTTCAGATCCAGGTGGATGCTGAAGTCGCGGTCGCGATGCAAGACATCCAGCTAGATGACAGGATGTCTGATGTGGACGGCTGTCAGGAGGAAGACCTCCTGGCAGAAGCCCAGGATGAAGTTCAAGCCCTTCTACATCGGCCGGTCTCCCAGTAGAGCTGGGACAGGCCTTCTCTTCTATTGTTGGAATGATCCAACAAATGCAGAAGGAGAATCAGGAGAAGGCGGCAGCAATGGAACTGCGAATGCAGTGCCTTGCAGAATCACATGGGCCCCAGAAAAAGCTCAATGTGAAAGACCTTCCCTTGTGCTCAGATGCTAACCCATGGAGGTATGCTGAGCATATGCCGATGACGACTGGAAAGATCGTCATCTCGGATAAGCTGGGCTCAGTTCCCCTGGAGGGTGGAATTCTGGCCCAGCAAGGCATCATATCCGGACTGTTATGTCCGGCTGAGGAAGGAACCAGCTTCAAAGGAGGAGACAGAGCCGAAGGAGGTCATAGTGATGGACCATGCTAAGGCTCAAGCTCTACTTTCATCCTCGATGAAAGAGAGGGGCTTCTCTAACTCAAAGGTAGCCGCATTGAATAGGAAGCTACCTTCCTTTGTGTCCTCGCCTACTAGAGCCTTCCCCTTTTTACAGAGAGGGTTTCTGGCTGTACTAAAAGCAATCGAGGCCGGCAAGTCTTGCCCCTCCCTAGAGGAGTGTAAACCCTTGTCGCTGGCCCTGCCTATGGACCACAAAGACTGGAAGGACGTCCATCTTACGTTCTCAGTGGGAAAGTTGGAGGCTGATATTGCCGGACGTCAGTTCGGCAAGGACCTCCCTAAGCTGTCTGACTTTCTTTTGCGAAGTGAGTTCGATACAAAAGAAAGACTGACTGCCTCAATGTCTCTTCAGACTACTCTCGAGACGATGGCAAGTGACCCCAAGGTCCATGAAATGTTCATGGTAGTGGCCAAGTCTCATCTGGCCACAGTGACGAAGGACCTTTATGGCTTCGTCAAGGCAAGGAGAGCTTGTAGGGAGTTCGTGTTTACCTCGGCTACGGTGAGGCACGAGCCAAAGAAACTAATCTCATCCAACATTTGGGGAAAAGACCTTTTCCCTACCGACTTGGTCAAAGAAGTTGTTGATAAGGCCGCCTTGGAGAATAGAAACCTTCTCCAGAAGTGGGGCCTGGCTATCAAAAGAAAGTCTTCCCCGGATGAGGGTCCTCAACCAAAGAGGAAGACTATGAGGACTAGGCTACCGTCTCGGCCAGCCAAGCCTCTTAGACAGCAACAGCAACTGCAATTGCCATTGCCCCCAGTGCCCCAGATCGTGGCACAAACCCCGACCACCTTTCAGTGGGTACCCCAGACCGTGTCAACACAGTCCACGGCATTCACCTCAGCGTTCGAAGGGCAGTCTACTTCCTTTCGAGCAAAGCCTAGAGGAGCAGCCAGAGGCTCGTCTAGACACCCCTCAAGGGGAAGGGGATTCAGGGGTGGTCGTGGTCAGGAAGGCAAGACCTCAGGACGGCAGTCCAAGTGAGGTGATACCGGTAGGAGGGAGACTTCTGAAATTTCGGGATCGGTGGACCTTCGATCCCTGGGCCCACAGCCTACTCAAGAATGGACTAGGCGGGAGCTGGTACAGCACTCCACCCCCGTGCCTTCGGTTTTTCCAACACTCCACCCCCGTTATGGAGGAGTATGTTCAAGAACTGTTGGAGAAAAAAGGTGATCCGAAGGGTGAAGCCCATCAATTTCTAAGGGAGGCTGTTTTGTGTTCCCAAGAAAGACTCGGAAAAGCTCAGAGTCATTCTGGACTTGTCGCCACTCAACAAGTTCATAGTGAATTGCAAATTCAAAATGCTAACACTGCAACACATAAGGACCTTATTGCCCAAGAGGGCATATTCCGTCTCTATAGACTTGTCAGACGCCTATTGGCACATTCCAATTAGCCATCGACTCTCCCCCTACCTAGGGTTCAGGCTACAACGAAGACTATATGCCTTCGGAGCCATGCCATTCGGGCTAAACATAGCCCCAAGGATTTTTACGAAGCTTGCGAGCGTAGCTCTCAAACAATTACGCCTAAAGGGAATTCAGGTAGTAGCCTACCTGGACAACTGGTTGGTGTGGGCAGCATCCGAGACAGAATGCTTGCAAGCTTCCAGTCAAGTGATCCAGTTCCTAGAGTACCTAGGCTTCAAGATCAACAGAAAAAGGGTCGACTTTCTCCATCTCAAAAGTTCCAGTGGCTGGGAATCCACTGGGACCTTTTGTCACACCGTTTCTCCACCCCGGTGAAGAAAAGGAAGGAGATAGCGGGTTCTGTCAAGAGACTTCAAGATTCCGAAAGGATATCAAGACACGAGCAGGAGAGAGTACTGCGCTCTCTCCAGTTTGCTTCGGTGACAGACCCAGTGCTAAGAGCACAGCTAAAGGATGCAATCGGAGTTTGGAGAAGTTATGCATCAAACGCGTGAAGAGATCTGAGAAGACCAGCCACTTCGGCTAAGTACTCTTCTCAGGCCTTGGTCCCAAGCCAGACATCTAAAGAAGTCGGTTCTTCTTCAGCCACCTCCCCCGTCGGTGACGATTCACTCAGACGCCTCGAAGGAGGGATGGGGAGGTCACTCTCATCGGAAAAAAGTCCTGGGGACTTGGTCCAGGCTATTCAAGACCTTTCACATAAAACTTTCTAGAAGCTAGGGCAGTGCTCCTTACCTTAAAGAAAGTCTCCCCGCGTCACTCGATCCACATAAGGTGGTGATAGACAGCGAGGTAGTTGTGTGATGTTGGCCGTCTTCCGATTGGCGGAAAAGAAGAAGTGGTACCTGTCGGCAGTTCACCTTCAAGGAGTCCGCAATGTGACAGCGGACGCTCTATCCAGGTTCACACCGATAGAGTCGGAATGGTCCTTAGACGCAGGATCATTCTACTTCATTCTGAATCAGTCCCAGAACTGCAGATAGACCTCTTTGCAACGAAAGACAACAAGAAGTTGCCCCTGTACGTGCCCCGTACGAGGACCCCTTAGCGGAAGCAGTGGACGCGATGTCCCTCGACTGGAACAGATGGTCCAAGATTTATCTGTTCCCTCCTCACAACCTTCTGTTGAGGGTCCTCAACAAACTGAGATCCTTCAAAGGGTAGCGGCAATAGTGGCCCACAAGTGGCCGAACAGCGTGTGGTTCCTCCTGGCATTGGAACTGTAGCTGAAGTTTGTACCACTTCCAGATCCAGTTCTGACCCAGCGAGTCCAGAAGTCAACTGTCTGCGCTTCATTACAGAAAACCCGGACCCTGCAGCTCATGATTTTCTCTCCCTAGCGGTGAGAAAGCGTTTCGGGATTTCGAAAGCCAGTATAGACTTCCTTGAGGAATATAAGTGCAAATCTACTAGAAGGCAATATGAGTCATCTTGGAGAAAATGGGTGGCGTTTTGTCAAGGCGAAGATTCCGCAGGAGATCTTGACAGACTTCTGCTTATCTTTCTTCTCCACCTCCATGGTCAAGGGTTGGCAGCGAACACGATTTCAGCGTGTAAGTCTGCTTTGACAAGACCCATTCTATATGCCTTCCAGGTCGACCTAGGTAACGAGATCTTTAATAAAGTCCCGAAAGCCTGTGCTAGGCTCAGACTTTCAGCACCTCCAAAGTCCATTTCATGGTCTTTAGACAAGTTCTTCATTTCGCTTCTCTGTTGAGCAATGAAGAGTGTGCGTTAAAGGATTTAACACAAAAAGTTATTTTCCTATTTTGCACTCGCGTCTGGGGCCAGGGTTAGTGAGATTGTAGCCTCTCGAGAGAGGCAGGTCGTGTTCAGTTCCTGGATGGGGGAGAACTAAACCTGTTTCCGGATCCTACGTTTCTCGCCAAGAATGAGTTACCCACCAACAGGTGGGGTCCCTGGAGAATCTGCCCTCTGAAAGAAGATGCATCTCTATGTCCAGTAGAATGCCTAAAGGTCTATCTTCATAGAAATTCAGACTTCAAGGGTGGTCAACTTTTCAGGGGAGAAACATCAGGCTCAAATTTATCTCTGAATCAACTTAGAGCGAAAATCACATATTTTATTCGCAGAGCGGATCCTGACAATACACCCGCAGGTCACGATCCGAGGAAAGTTGCCTCATTCTTAAATTTCTTTAATTGTATGGATTTTGAACATCTCCGTTCATACACTGGCTGGAAGTCTTCCAGAGTGTTCTTTCGCCACTATGTGAAGCAAGTAGAGGAACTAAAAGAGATCTGTGGTAGCAGTGGGTCGCGGTGTTAACCCTACTGTTTAACTCTGCGAGGAACAGTGGTCTTAATTGGGACGATTAATTCCAGGGTGAGTGTGTAGTTACATACTGTACTACAAACTAAGTGAGGGCACTGTGTTGCCCATCCAGACTGTTCCATTTCCGAAGGTGAACCTAGCATAAGTGCAGACATGTGTGCCGAGCGTTTCTAACGCTAATGTCATTGATTTGTAATACAGGCTTTTATGACTTTGATACCTCGGTATCTTAAAAGTGGCATCTAATGTTTTTTTCTTTCAGACAAACAAGCTCTGTTTACTATCATACTTATGCTTGAAGTTTTGGGTTATCCTCTTCTTATGTATATATATGTATAATTGTGGTTAACCTGTGTATTTATTGCCTGTCAATAATCTGGTTCCTGAGAACCTTGCGTCTCCTTCACCTGTGTCAATTTATTGGTATAATTGAGCATTCATTCTATGTACCTTATCTGGGATAATTCTAATAGAATTGTTCCTTTATGCAAGCTATGTTGCATTGGTTTTCCTCCTATGCGGATATAAAACCTTTGTCCAATACAAGTATTGTGCGGAGAACTGGTCGATATTTCATATTGACGCAGTGGTTCTTTACAAACTATGCTTTACTTAATATAGGGCGAGACCACTATATTAGCTTGCCTGGTATTCATACATAGATATATGTACTCTTCGAGACTTTTCCAGAGTCTAGTAGGACTCTTCCTTGTAGGGGGAAGGAAGCTCTAACATAGTTTATAGTTAGTTGAAAAGATGTATAACGGTAACATCTTAGGTCTCTAGGTCTAGTCGACCGGGAAAAAATTACCTCCGGGGAGTACGGCACGTTCTGAGAATCCACAGATACAGTAATGCTCTGGTACACTTCCATCAGGACGACATAGCTTGAGCCCAAAAAAACGGATTTTGAGCGAAGCGAAAAATCTATTTTTGGGTGAGATGGCCATGTCGTCCTGATGGACCCGCCCTTGCCTTTCTAAGAAAGGGCTGTAGGACCCCTCCCTACATACAGTATCTGTAGCACCTCTTGTACGCTACAAGGAATACAGATGGCGCCAGGACTGGCGCCAGGCACGCATACGAATCGGGGGATAGGGAAGCCTTGGGAGCGGCTCCCCTTTTTCTTTCCCGAATTCGTATATCGCCAATCACCTCCTACGAGACGAAATCTCTGTCCAGGATGTAGATTGCCATGTGACGTGTCTAGAATACGTCCTCTGATATGTCGCGATATCCCTTTCACGAGGGATACTCGCTCCAGGAGTTAGAATTCTGGTACCTTAAGGTAAATTCTCTGGGAATATCGCCGTAGTTGTAATATACCCTAGGAAGCTACCCTATACGAACTTCCATCAGGACGACATGGCCATCTCACCCAAAAATAGATTTTTCGCTTCGCTCAAAATCCGTTATATATTTTTATAATATATATATATATATATATATATATATATATATATATATATATATATATATATATATATATATATATATATATATATATATATATATATATATATATATATATATATATATATATATATATATATATATATATATATATATATATATATATATATATATATATATATACACATATATATATATATATATATATATATATATATATATATATATATATATATATATATATATATATATATATATATATATATATATATATATATATATATATGTATATATATATATATATATATATATATATATATATATATATATATATATATATATATATATATATATATATATATATATATATATATATATATATATATATATATATATATATATATATATATATATATATATATATATTTGTATTTTAGCTTCGTCAATGGAACTGATTTTCTCTAACTCGCAGGAGATAATTATTTTCTTTTTATTTCCCTATTCTTATTTATTCCAGTGAGATTACCTACAGAGTTTCGCATATTTTTTGAGGAAAAGAAGAAGAACCGCCATTACTATGTTTTGTTTATATGATTCTTATTCATTAATTGGTTGCCTAGATATTTTGGGTTAAATAGCATTAAATGTACCACACTTTACACTGTTTGATGTTTTATTTTCATTTTCTTTTGCATATTAGTTAAAATGCTTTCAAGATTAACTTGTTATTATAGAGATTGCTTTTATTATTGTTCTGTGTACATTGTATAGCGGAAGCAATGACATTAAGTTAATCAAGGTTTCTACATTCCCTCTACAAGATGTCTATTTTTCATTACAGTATATTTGCGAGTCAGGATGGAATTGATGTTTTATATATATATATATATATATATATATATATATATATATATATATATATATATATATATATATATATATATATATATATATATATATATATATATATATATATATATATATATATATATATATATATATATATATGATGGAAGATGAGAAAATTATTGTAATGTTTTGGTAAGAATTGATCCATATAACTGAATATGATATTTGAGTTAATCATTTTCTGAAATGGACGGCAAATTCAAAATGCACTTTCTTTCTGTCTTTTTTCTGTCTGTCTGTCTTACACACACATACACACACACACACACACACACACACACACACACACACACACACGCTTTTTCTTTGG
>NC_090738.1:96888396-96898396 GCF_036898095.1 Palaemon carinicauda
TCATTCACTCTCTGACGTACATATGCTTCGACTCCACCATTTGCTACTTAAACCGATCCACCTCCTCAAGTAACTCTCCGTTCAACATGACATTCAACCTCGCACCACCTTCCCTTCCCGTATATCTCATAACCTTACTCTTACCCACATTAACTCTCAACTTCCTTCTCTCACACACCCTTCCAAATTCTGTCACTAATTGGCCAAGCTTTTCTTCCTCATCTGCAACCAATACAGAATCATCCGCAAACAACAACTGATTTACCTCCCATTCATGGTTATTTTTGTCTACCAGTTTCAATCCTCGTCCAAGCACTCGAGCATTCACCCCTCTCACCACTCCATCAACATACAAGTTAAACAGCCATGGCGACATCACACATCACTGTCTCAGCCTAACTCTCACCAGAAACCAATCGGTCACTTCATTTCCTATCCTAACACATTCTTCACTACCTTTGTAGAAACTTTTCACTTCTTGCAACAACGTTCCACCAACTCCATATAACCTCATCACATTCCACATTGCTTCCCTACCAACTCTATCATACGGTTTCTCCAGATCCATAAACGCAACATACATCTCCTTACCTTTTGCTAAATATTTCTCGCATATCTGCCTAACAGTAAAAACCTGATTCATACAACCTCTACCTCTTCTAAAACCACCCTGTACTTCTAAGATTGCATTCTCTGTTCTATCCTTAATTCTATTAATCAGTACTCTATCATACACTTTTCCAACTACACTAAACAATCTAATACCCCTTGAAATACAACACTCATGCACATCTCCCTTACCCTTATTTAGTGGTACAATACAGGCACAAACCCAATCGACTGGTACCATTGACTACACAAAACACATATTAAACAATCTCACCAACCATTCAAGTACAGTAACACCCCCTTCCTTCAACATATCAGCTCTGATGCTTTTCCTACTCTGGTTTCATCTAGTGCTCTCCTCGCTTCCTCTCTTGTAATCTCTCTCTCTCTCATTCTCATCTCCCAGCACCAGCACCTCAACACCTGCAACAGCGATTATATCTGCCTCCCTATTATCCTCAATATTCAGTAAATTTTCAAATATTCCGCCCACCTTTTCCTTGCCTCCTCTCCTTTTTACAACCATCCTATTCCATCTTTCACTGTCTCTTCAATTCTTGAACCAGCCTTCCTTACTCTCTTCACTTCTTTCCAAAACTTCTTCTTATTCTCTTCATATGAATGACCCAATCCCTGACCCCACCTCTGGTCAGCTGCCCTCTTTGCCTCACTTACCTTGCACTTTACTTCCAAATTTTTCTCTCTATATCTTTCATACTTCTCTACACTATTACTCTGCAGCCATTCTTCAAAAGCCCTCTTTTTCTCTTCCACTTTTACCTTCACTCCTTCTTTCCACCATTCACTGCCCTTCCTCATGCTGCCTCCAACAAACTTCTTGCCACACACATCACTTGCAATACCAAAAAATTTTTCTTTTACTAACTTCCACTCCTCCTCTAAATTACCAATTTCTCTTACTTTCACTTCGTCTTAGGCCATTTTCAACCTATTGTGATATATATATATATATATATATATATATATATATATATATATATATATATATATATATATATGTACTTCATAATTCTATAGATGTATGATGAACAGATTGATAGTTTCTTGGTCATACGTCATTGAACGTATAAGATAAATTGTAAAAAACCAAAAAGTCGATTTCCAGGAATAATTCCTATTTATAACACAATTATTTTAGTTTCAAATCTAACTCTACTCTGATAGCTATTTAGGAGTCATAAAACCTCTGGTTCCGAGACCAGTGAAGCTGAGTAATATTTTGATTATCACCTATACTCCATTTTTTTTTTATTGAGTCACATTTGCACTGACTCGCAGCGATGCCCTTTTAGCTCGGAAAAATTTCTTGCTCTCTGATTGGTTAGAATTACCTTATTCAACCAATCAGTGAGCAGGAAACTTTTCCGAGCCAAAAGGGCACCCCTGTAAGTCGGTGCAAATCTGCCTCACTAAAAAGAACTGACTATAGTGATAGTAAGGTTTTGCTGACACATGCTCCCTTGTCCTTTTTTTGGACACTGGTTTCAGATTTAATTTCTATTGGAAAAAGATAAGGTTCCAGAGATATTTCTGGGACCTTTAGAACTTTTATGTATCTATTATGGCTTTATTGTGTTACTACTTTTGATGATAGTTTTAGTTAATAATAATAATAATAATAATAATAATAATAATAATAATAATAATAATAATAATAATAATAATAATGATAATAATAATAATAATTGCATGTAGAAATGGTGCCAATAATCATAGGTGCCTTATTATTATTATTATTATTATTATTATTATTATTATTATTATTATTATTATTATTATTATTATTATCATTATTATTATTACTTGCTAAGCTAAAAACCTAGTTGGAAAAGCAAGATGCTAACGCTGAAATGAACAAGGATATGTTAACAAACATCCTCCTTTTTTTTTATATATTTTGATAACAAAACAATATTACTGAACCCACTCCACCAAGTAACATCGTTATCCTCCTGTTTCTATTCAAATTTTCCATCTAAATTAATCATTTTGCTGAATTCCCTGCCATGTTACCGACTCCAGGCACTGCTTACTAACTTGATTACTCTTGTTTTACCTTAAAAAATAATGTCTGTAATGCTAAGATGACTTTTCATATAAAATTCACCCTTTCTGATTTTCATACCATAGTAGGTATATTTGAATTATAATGTCTTGTATAAATATTTGATTATCATGAATTACAAAAAAAAAGTAATGTCAAGCGACATATACATGTCAAAATGACTATTTTTCATTATAAGTTACATTTTCCCCTGACAAACTCCTACTTGGTTTCCTCTGATATGCTATTAATGGAAATGCATTCAATATTGATATTTGCTTGCATATTCAGTTCCCATAAAGTGAAACGGCTAATAACCACTCTTATCTGGTCTCCTGCATTATACTTATTTAGATTTATATGTTTGACGATATGTAAGAAAACTGAAATGATATTGAAGTCTGATAATATTTAATCAACTCGTTTTAGGAGAATGATTTATATTTTTAGAAAAATTAATCATTTGGTGCAATTAAAATTTTTCTTATCAGTATCATCTGCATGATGATAACAGTTAATCTTAAAACAATGATGAATAAGCAATATCGTCAACAATAACAACAACAACAATAATAATAATAATAATAATAATAATAATAATAATAATAATAATAATAATAATAATAATAATAATAATAATAATAATAATTTTCATTAATATCAAGAGTAATGATAATGATAATGATGATATCAATAATAATGATAAAGATAATACCAGTTTATTATTATATCTATTATCACTATAGTGAGTATTCTTTGGCTGTACGAGACTTCACGAGAACCCCCATCTTAAATAAGGCAATTTATAAATGAAGTAATGCAGTAAATGTCCAATAGAAACTTACTGCGGAAGGTTTACAATAAATAGTGGCAAGTTTAGCCGGGATTATTAGAAACATGCAGGAGAATGAAATAACAAAATTATCCAGAGAAGATGAATCTGGTGGTATCTGGCAACGCTGCAAAGATATATTTCACCAGGTTTTTATACTTTTCTCGTCGTTACTATTGACAACTATTAAAGTCCTTTCCTTTTTTTGTTTGTTTGTCTCTACTTTAACAAATTTATCTTACCAATCACCACAACTCACGAACCCTTAATACAGAAAATTAATATATTCACTGTACATGACATTCAATGTACTGTTTACTTAGGAATTAATTCTAAACAGTACAACAAACTTTGGCACAGTTTTAATTAGGAATTAATTCTATCTATCCATTACAGAACAATAAACTATGGCAAAGTATTTTACTCAGGTTTTAATTCTATCAATTGCAATACGAGTACAATAAACTTTGGTCCACTATCTTTCTCAGTAATTAATCCTATCAATTATAATACAATAAAATTTTGCACAGAATTTTACCCGGGAATTAATTTCATCTATTACAGTACAATAAGCTTTGGAATATTATTTTACTCAAAAATTAATTCTATTTATTACAGTATATCAAAGATTGGCTCATTAAGACTGGAAGAGGGGAAGGGGAATGATGGATAGATGTATTTTACCGTTGATGGGCCATGAGAAGTATTAAGTCTGGAGGACGGGGAGAAACGGGGGGGGGGGGGGGGGCAGGTGGCTAGGTGACCCTTGGTTGGGTGGCTTTTTATCAAATGCTAAGTACAACCTGTTATCCGTGGGAATCCGGGGATGGATAGAAGCTTTCTGTTGAAGGGATAGTTTCCTAATATGGTTTCAAGTCTTTTAACTGATTTCAAATCATGATTCCGCGTGTATTGTAACTGATTCTTTATCGATCTTTCGCGTCTGTTGTAACTAATTCTCACGTCATACTTTCGCATCTACTGTAACTGAGTCTTAGTCCCGTTTTCGCATCTGTTGTAACTGATTCTCTATCAAGCTTTCCCGTCTGTTGTAACATATTTTATGTCATGCGTTAACATTTATTGTAACTGATTCTATGTTATGCTTTTATGTCTACTGTAATTGATTCTTAATCAAGATATTTTGTCTATTGTAAATGATTCTCAGTCATGCTTTCACTTCTATTGTACCTAATCTTTAGTCTTGCTTTCACAACTATCGTAACTGATTCTATAAAAAAAACTTTTGCGTCCATTGTAACCGATTCGATGTCATGTATTTGCGTCTATTGTAACAGAATCTATGACACGCTTTCGCATCCATTGTATCTGATTCTAAGTCATGCTTTCCAGTCAATTACTAATAATCTTATGTCATGCTTTTGTGTCGATTGCAGCTGACTCTTTATCATGCTGGTACATCTAATAAAACTGTCAGGCAGCGAATTTCACCATATGGCATAAGGGAAGGTTAGTGGATTTAGTACATTATGAATTCGTGAAAGACTGAAGTCTGGTGTAATGTAAGGAAGGACAAATATCATAATTTTTTTTTTTTTTATAGGTGTTTCAATTTTTCAAAGTCTGTTACATCTAACGGAAGGGGGGCTGTCAATGTAGTAATCCTTCCTATTACTATTCTTAGTGCTATCATTATTAGCATTTTCATTATTATCATTATTGTTATTTTTGCTATAATTATTACTGTCATTATTAGTATCATCATTAGAGTCAATAATGTGCAAAATCTACTTATTTTACGAGCGTGGGTGTTCATTTGCAGAAGAGAAAATTAATCCCGGAAAAAGAATGAAGGAAATAAGATTACACCATATTATTCAAGAAGTAAACAAATATCAAATGCAAAAGACAGTCAATATTCAAACTTGTATATTCTTTTATGTTTAGGATATCGTTATTAATCTTTATCATTAGCAAAGTCTCCACAAAAAAAGTCAGGGATTAAATTTCTCTCACTTCTATTACCTAAATTGTCATTTCACCATAGATTTTGATAAATATCATCCTTTTTGACGTGAGGATAACATCAAAATGAGATTTGTAACAATCATATATGCTTTGTTTCTACATTCCTTTGTGTCAAATATGAGAAAGAGAGAGAGAGAGAGAGAGAGAGAGAGAGAGAGAGAGAGAGAGAGAGAGAGAGAGAGAGAGAGAGAGAGAGAGAGAGAGAGTATTTTAAACACTATAATATTAAATTTTCGGCCGTTGTAATCAACTATCAAAATGTGACCCCCGGTTATTCCTTTGCGTAATTTTCTCCGCATGATTTAAAGAAAAGGAGAATTATAATTTTTTCATCTCTGCAGGAGATTAGTCCATGCTTTTAGCCAAGAGCCAATGCGCGCTAAAAATTATTCTTGTTCCGAAATGATCTCGGATGGACTAGGGAAAAAAAAAAAAAAGAAAACCGGTTTTCGTATGATGATTGCCCGGCTTCAAATCTTCTTCTGGGGGAATTCCATTTGCAAAGCGGAGGAATTAGCAACCAAGGAATAACTGGAGAATTATCAAAGTCTCCAGACGAAAACATTTCCTTTTTGTCATGTTTTAAATGAGCTTCGTTCTCCTCGACGCTGGACATTTTGAACGCTGGGATTCCGGCGATGAATGCAATGAGGTGAAAAACTAAAGGTTATGAAATATAATTTTGGAAATAATTTTAAAAGACAACGTATCTTCCATTCTTAATATGAAAATGTTTCCGAATTCATCTTTATGAAAATGATGGTTTTCTCAACTTTAGTAATTATGAGACTTTCGGAATTATATGAAAGTATATAAAAAAGGTTTATAAGAAGAAGAAGCGCTTTTTAGGATGCTGAGTATTTGATTAGATCCTATAATACGCGAAATTAGGAAATATCATATGCTTAGCTTATAACAAGGATGTTGTTTGGGCTGTCAGCTTATCGTGAATATTAAGAACAAGCCTGGGAGATAAACACAAATAAACTGAAAAAAAAACTGTCGGCATCTAAAATTGGCTATAAAATCTTATCTGTGTCTTAATGAAGTAAAATAACCTTCCATCTTGATAGGATATGATTCATAAATCTTAACCGGATTTCAATAACTTATCCACATTAGAAAAACCATTTTAAATGTCAGTATCTTTATGGTATTCCATACTATTTACCAACAGATATGATGTTTCTTGGGTATATATAATACCAAAACTAATTATCATCTCCCGAGTGTCACGATGCGTTCTGTGCGAGTGTTCAGTTAGGTTGCAACTGGAAGGTAAGGTAAGTGTAACTAAACTTTATCAGACAATCATCAAGTTTATATATAGCAACTTGCGAGAAAAAACATCATAAAAATTCAAACATAACAGAACATGAGCTAGCATGATAGCACAGATTGATCTATTAATAGTGCAGAGAAATATGATTGACAAGATAAAAAAAAATCTAAACCATTACAGTGTACGATTGTGTATAAAACATGTGCGGTACATGGCTCCTCCCTAAAAATGACATTCATGTGAAATAAGGCACCCTGCTCTGGAAAAGGCGTACTGTAGGCAGGCAATATAGCATGATATATAATGTACAGGTCTTAGGAGATGATTGGAGAACCAGTTTTCTTTGTAATAGTGTCATTGCAAGAAAAATGTGTTTTGCCGAGTGCAGATCGGTCGGTATGTCTGGCGGCATGATGCAAATTCTCCCATAACGTGACGTAGGATCAGAAGATTGTCGGAAGAGGTTGCAGACGGAAACAATTAGCAGAGTTTTAGGTGGTTGTCTGATGTAGGCTGATTCCTAGGGGATTTGCTAATGATGAGATGTGAAAGGGGTACCCCTGTCAGAAGTAATATGCTCAGGGATACCAAATATCGCTATCCATCCTCAGAGTAAGGCAGATGTACATGAGGCAGACATTAAAGTTCCCATGGGAAGGACTTCAGGCCAACAAGTAAAGCGGTTGATGACGGTAAACAGGTAATGATGTCCTTGTGATGCAGGTAGGGGACCCGCAACATCGACGTGAATGTGTGCAAAAAGCGGCAAAGGTTGAGGAAAGGTGTCCCCTCCTGAATCCATGTGTCGATGTACTTTTGAAGTTTGGCATGAAGTACAAGCACAAACCCAATTCTTATCATCCTTAGTAATGCTTTGCCAGATGAGCTTCGTCTTTAGTAGTAGTGCAGTTGATTAGCATGAGGGATGTGAGAAGCCACGACATCTATGTCTTTGGCAACTTCGAAAACTTCAATTAATACTTTTATAGAATTATCTAATATCATCATTTTTATTTCACTTAATAGAATTATCATTATTATTAATATTACTGAAATTATTGTTTTATTAAGATCATTAACATTTTTATTATTGTGGTATTAAACACCTGTCTGCATATGGGAGAAAGTATCCATGGTGTAGGTCTACAAGTAATGACACCACAGAGGAGGGTGGTGTTGGAATCGTCGAGAAAGACGTCTTCCCAAAGGAGGGATACCAGGGCATCGTAATCCAATCCCAATTAAATGGTGGCCAATATGCTTCTTGAAAAGACAGAGGCGATAAGATTAATTTTCTCAGGGACATGTTGAAGTGTGCAATTTTATTAAGCCATAACAGAGAGATGTCTGCGTTGACAGGCCGACAAGGCGTTGGACTGTCAAATGAAGGCGTGCACCAGAGCCTGGTAGTCCATGTTAATGACGAAGGGTGTACCTTCTAAGAATTGGCAAAAGTGACGGACAGCCAAGTGCATTACCAGTAATTCACGATCTAATGTAGGGTAGCCGGATTCCTCCTTGGCCAGATTTCTACTGAAGAAGGTCAATGAGCTGGGCGAGCCGTTGACCACCTGCTTGAGTACTGCACCAATAGCTAGGTACCTGGCATTGTTGTAGAGATTAGTTCATGTGGCACGGGAAAAGTGAGAGCAGCAGGGGTTGATAAGGCATTCTTTGAGTTGCAGAAATCCACTCTTTGATGGAGACCCCACTTCAGGTCTTTTGGCTTGCCCTTGAAGGAGGCGTAGTGGGGAAGTGGGTGCCAAGAGTGGCAGCAATGACTGGCAGGAAATGGTGATGATAGTTGATCATGCCAAAGAATTCTTTCAGTGCTTTGATGGTTGAGGGCGTGGGGAAGTTCTGAATGGCTTCCTCCTTCTCAGGGAGGGCGTGGGCTCCTTCAGGAGTGATGTGGTGCTCTAAGAACGTTACTTCGTTGGCGCTGAAGGTACACTTGCCATACAAAACTACAAGGCAGTTCTGTTGTAGGTGGTTGAGCATGATGTGGGTGATGGAGTTGTTCATGGAGGAAGAGAACGCAAGTATGTAGTCCACGTAACATACAGAGAAGGGGAAGTCCCTTAAGATGCCATGCATTTTGAAGGCCAAAACAGAGTAATTGAATGTGTATATACAAAAGAGGGTGGTGATGCAGGTCTTGGGGATGTCTTCTGGATTCATGGGCACCTGATAATACCCCTTCAGGAGGTCGAGCGTGGAGAAAACCTTTGTTTTTGCAATTAGGAGGTCACGTCGGAGATGTTTGGTGGTGATCTAGTTCTGTCTGCACGTTCAAACTCCTTGAATCCTCACATGCACGCAGGAAGCCATCTCTCTTGAGGATGATGTGTAAGGATGATGATGTGGTGCCAGACACCTGAATCTGGCAAACATTGGGAGCCGTGCTGCCTCGATATGATGATAAATACCTTTTTTGGTGGGAACTGTGGGCATTTGGCAAAGTTCTGGACAGAGGACGTCCTGGTAGGATGTGAGAAGGTGGGCATAAGCAACTATGGGTGCGCTGATGTGGAAAGCAAGGTTGGGGAAGTAGGTTGAAGAGATATGGATGAGAAAGAGTCTGCACTGACTAGCCAGGAGGGACCAACATCAACCAGGAGGTGGTAATGTGAGAATAAATCATTGCTGAGGATTGGCAATAAGACGTCAGCAAAGAGAAACTTTTAGTGATATTTGATGCTTTCAAGTGATAATATATGATTCTTGTAACTGTAGGTATGTATCACAGATCCGTTGGCCGCTACCAGGAGGACGTCGGGTAATTTAAACAGACTATGTCATGTTCTGGAGATTGGCCTTGGCAGAAGAGAAAGCCAAGCACTCGTGTCTACCAAAAATCGCACGCCTGTACATGCATCAAGCGATGGCTGACTTACACGTTTTTTGGCCATTGACAACCATTCAAACATTTTTTTTTGCAGTAGCCCCGAATCTGGAGTGGTAGTATCATAACTGTGGCCTATGGGTTTCAGTAAGCGGCTGTAGAGGTTGTTGGATGGGGTGTGAGCGAGTGGTGGGTGGTGGGCAGCTTTGTCGATGCTCCGGCGCATCTCGGGGTGCTAATCTTGGTCCAACCACGTTTTTGTCAGCTTCGGTTGATGTTGAAGTGGATATCCATAAGGGCATCGACTTTGGCCATCAGGTCCTTCATGGGCAAAATGTCGACATTGGGTATGTTAGCGCGTACTGGTTCATGTAAGTA
>NC_090738.1:96903396-96911638 GCF_036898095.1 Palaemon carinicauda
CAGCTTTCTTTTTATCTGTGTGTGTGACCAATCTTTAAGTAGGTTGATTGATTGATTGACTGATTGATTAAGAGTTTTCTGGTATCCTGGCATCTAAAGTAATTGACGCCGACTTTAGGAAGGCTTTACCTGAATTAGCTTAACCTAAATGGTGCCTTCACCGGGCCCCTTTGGAACAGTATAAAAGTTTTTGGCGCATCTGTTTGAACCTTGACGTATTTCACCCAGTAATTTAGTATATCTGCTATCTCCTTTATGTATTTTACTACTTGGCTGTCTTTCTTTGCCATCTTATTTTAGAATATAATTTGAGTGAAATTTTTCAGAAATATAGTTATAATAATAATAATAGTGATAATAATTATATTGGTAATTAGTAATAATAATAATAATAATAATAATAATAATAATAATAATAATAATAATAATAATTATAATAATAAAGGTTAAAGGTGTCCGGTTTTAGTTAGTTTCATCAGAATAAATGCACACCAAAACGTCAGTCGGGCAAGCCCAACCCCCACTATGGTGCCCAACCACAGCAGTGGCCTCTCTTGTAAACAGCTTAAACTCAGGATTCGAGGCTGGGATCGATCTGCCGTTAAGCAATGCTAGGCGAACACGTTACCACTGTTTTAGAAATAATAAAGATAATAATTATATGAATAGTTGTAATGATACGGTAAGTTTAGCAAAATTTTCCACAGTCAACATTCCATAAAATTGCAAAAACCAATGTCCCTGTATAATAACTTTAACATAGAATATTCAGTCCCTGAAATCAGTTATTTTTATACAATCATCAAAAAACAGTCTCTCTCCCTCACATAAATAACAACATGGACTCAATACTATATTCAAACTTATTTTTTTTTTTTATGAAACAGATGTTCCATGAGAATATACAAAAGGGAATACGTCCTTTATGAATATAACATTAGATAAAGAATAATAAAAAAAAGTTTCTGAGGGGTTGTATTCAATTATAACGGAATCAAATCAATGATAAATAAACTTCTCTTACAGAATACGATTACAGTATCAAATTAAACATTTGTAGAGTACGTTTTATATTAAATCCTAAAATTCATTTTGTGGTTTTGTAAATGATATTTGAGTCAAGTTCATTGTTATGAGAGTAACTATTTTTTTTAATTGTAAAAGCTGCTGGATAGAAAACTACTCTCTCTCTCTCTCTCCTCTCTCTCTCTCTCTCTCTCTCTCTCCTCTCTCTCTCTCATCTCCTCTCTCTCTCTCTCTCTCGTCTCTCTCTCTGTCTCTCGTAGAAAGTATTAAAATATTGTAAAGATTATCAAAATAAATGACTGAATCTTGAGCAAAGCAATATTATAAAATTAGAAACACAGAGGCTTTTGTTGACCTCACACCCTCTCTCTCTCTCTCCTCCCCTCTCTCTCTCTCTCTCTCTCTCTCTCTCTCTCTCTCTCTCTCTCTCTCTCTCTCTCTCTCTCTCTCTCTCACTCTCTCTCTCTCTCTCTCTCTCTCGTAAAAGGTATTAAAATATTGCAAATATTATCAAAATAAGTGACTGAATTTTGAGCAAAGCAATATTATAAAATTAGAAACAAAGAAGCTTATGTTGAACTCCACACACACACTCTCTCTCTCTCTCTCTCTCTCTCTCTCTCTCTCTCTCTCTCTCTCTCTCTCTCTCTCTCTCTCTCGTAGAAAGTATCAAAATATTGTAAAGATTATCAAAATAAATGACTGAATCTTGAGCAAAGCAATATTATAAGAATCAAAACAAAGAGGCTTATGTTGACCTCCGCTCTCTGTCTCACTAGATGACGTATATAATGCATATGAAATTGTCAACATATACGAAAATATACATTCAGAAGTGAAAATATATATAAAAAATAAATATTTCCTGCAAATACAAAAGTACCTGATTGGTTTCATGATACGGAAAAATATGTAAACCTATAGTTGAGAAGATTGTTTAAGGCGCTAATATTTACCGTATAGTTAATGTTATTGTTCATGCATTAGCAAATGAAATACACAGTAGAGTACGTTTTAAATGACCAAAATATTTTCTTTATCTTTCTTAGATCAGATTTGTAATGAGATAAATTGAATAATCTAATATTCAACCTTTCAATTTTACTAAACGTAATGTTTTAAATATATTATTTTCTTAATTGTTTTTACAGTTCTAGTTAAAGGTGTTGGTCTTAGTGATAATATGAGAAATAATAACTAAATGATATTGAAGAACAAAGGAATTACTTGTATAATAGTAAAAGGAATTTTGCTATCTTAACACAAAGAGCTCTGCACTATGATCTAAATTTGAACGAACTGATTCTGAATAGGCTATGATTACAATAGCAAAACTAAAAACTTACTTTCTTTACTTCACAGGAAATGAAAAAAGTATACAAATATAAAGAGAATATTTGAATATCGAATTTAGTATATAATTTGATATATTTGATATAAAAGTTACTTAGGATTTTATGTCAACAATTGTATTTATGCCTTTTCAACATAAAAAAAATAAATGAAGACCTGGCCAAACTAATCCGTCAAAATCTTTCTCTCTATCTGTCTATCTTATCTATCAAAAATGGAACCGAATAAATATGCACAATGTCATGAACTATAGACTAGTTTTAATTCAGTAATTTAACGACCATTGTTCATTGGATAAAAGAAACATTATCAATGATATATGAATAAGGAATTGCCTTTACTCATAAATAATGGATTACTATTTCGAGTAATTTTTTTTGATTTTTTGATCCTTATAAAATTTCCCTTTATTATTATTATTATTATTATTATTATTTTTATTATTATTATTATTATTATTATTATTATTATTATTGTTGTTGTTGTTGTTGTTGTTGTTGTTGTTGTTGTTGTTGTTGTTGTTGTTGTTGTTGTTGTTGTTGTTATCATTATTATTGATTTCAATATTAAAGTATTCCATTTAGATCAATAGGTCTTTCGAAGTAGTATTATTCTAAAATGGAACTTGATAGGTTTAAGTAAATTTTACTGCAATAAACTCATATCCAAAAGAACAATGTAGCCAACATCCTTTTGTTAGTTTAAAAAACTATAAATTATAAAATTCTATACAAGAAAGCATTCTTCAAAAGGATAGTGTCGTATCTAAATGATTGCAGTAGCCCGTTAATATAACTGGACATTTCATATAGATATAATAGTAACTCTTTTTACATAGTAAAGTCAATAATATCCTTTAATTTGATAGACTTCTGGACACTGACCTGTCGGAGGTTTCAAAATTCGTATTTTGAAGTCATAATCTCTGAGGTTTGAAGCAGGAATAATACGGATCGTTCGAAAGGGAATTGAACGACAAATGAGTTACTTGGCTTCGGTGAGGTATGGAAGAAGACGAGGGACAGAAGGGAAGATAAAGCAATGAAATCCTATATTCACTTCTGACAGAATTACTCGTCCATTGGAAAACAATACGAAGGAGGATCGGGGGAAGTGATGATAACGACGATATTAGAGAATATAGTATATTTGATGTAAGAGAAGGTGGAAGAGAGAAGGTTGATAGGAAAAGGAATGGGGTAAAATTGGGGAGGGGGATAAGCAGATAATTGAGAAAGACTGGAAGGTTCCACTATCAGATGCAAAACTTTTTGATATTTCGTGTTTCTTTAATTTCTTTTCGGTGACTTTAATAATGCTCTCTTTATTACTAAGAAAATTAGACTAACATGGATATATGAATTTAGTACGTTAGTATGAGTAGGGGAATAATAAAAGGTGACACGATTTATTTAGGAAAATTGGGGTTTAACGTTTATAAGCTAAAATTCTAGTTAGAAAAGCACCATGCTATAAGCCCCAAAGGTTTCAACAGGGAAAAATAACCCAGGGAGAAAAGGAAACAAGAAAATAAATTCACTACAAGCGAGTTAATGAACAAATAAAATAAAATATGTTAAGTCTGGTAACAATATTAAAATAGATCTTTCATATATAAACTATGAAAACTTTAAAAAAAGGCATAGGAAGAGAAGTAAGATAGAATAGTTTACCCGAGAGTACCTTCAACCAAGGGAACTCGACCCCCAAGACAGTGGAAGACCATGGTACAGAGCCTATGGTATTACCCAAGGCTAGAGAACAAGGGTTTGATTTGTGGGTGTCTTTCCCCCTAGAGGAGCTGCTTCCCATAGCTATAGCATCTATTCTACCCTTATCAAGAAGAAAGTAGCCAATGAATTACCAAACAATTCTTCTTCATCCAAGTGGTTAACTACTGTACTCTAATTGTTTAGTGGCTACTTTCCTCTTGGTAATGGTGGAAGAGAGACTTTAGCTATGGTAAGCAGCTCTTCTAGGAGGACACTACAAAATCAAACCATTGTTCTTCAGTCTTGGATAGTGCCACAGCCCCTGTACCACGGTCTTCCACTGTCTTGGGAGTAGAGTTCTCCTGCTCGAGAGTACACGGGCAAACTTTTCTGTGTGTGTATATATATATATATATATATATATATATATATATATATTATATATATATATATATAATATATATATATATATATATATAAATATATATATATATATATATATATATATATATATATATATATATATATATATATATATATATATATATATATATATATATATATTATTATTATTATTATTATTATTATTATTATTATTACTATCCAAGCTACAACCCTAGTTGGAAAAAGCAAGATGCTATAAGCCCAGGGGCTCCAACAGGGAAAAATAGCCCTGTGAGGAAAGGAAATAAGGAAATAAGTAAATGAAGAGAACAAATTAACAATAAATCATTCTAAAATAAGAAACAACGTCAAAACAGACATGTCATATAATAAACTATCAACAACATCAAAAACAAATATGTCATAAATAAACTATAAAAAGACTCATGTCCGCCTGGTCAACAAAAAAGCATTTGCTCCAACTTTGAACTTTTGAAGTTCTACTGATTCAACCACCCGATTAGGAAGATCATTCCACAACTTGGTCACAGCTGGAATAAAACTTCTAGAGTACTGCGTAGTATTGAGCCTCGTGATGGAGAAGGCCTGGCTATTAGAATTAACTGCCTGCCTAGTATTACGAACAGGATAGAATTGTCCAGGGAGATCTGAATGTAGAGGATGGTCAGAGTTGTGAAAAATCTTATGCAACATGCATAATGAACTAATTGAACGACGTGCCAGAGATTAATATCTAGATCAGGAATAAGAAATTTAATAGACCGTAAGTTTCTGTCCAACAAATTAAGATGAGAATCAGCAGCTGAAGACCAGACAGGAGAACAATACTCAAAACAAGGTAGAATGAAAGAATTAAAACACTTCTTCAGAATAGATTGATCACCGAAAATCTTGAAAGACTTTCTCAATAAGCCTATTTTTTTGGGAAATTGAAGAAGACACAGATCTTATATGTTTCTCAAAAGTAAATTTACTGTCGAGAATCACACCTAAAATTTTGAAAGAGTCATACATATTTAAAGAAACATTATCAATACTGAAATCCGGATATTGAGGAACCACCGTCCTTGACCTACTTACAATCATACTTTGAGTTTTGTTAGGATTCAACTTCATACCCCATAATTTGCACCATGCACTAATTCTAGCTAAATCTCTATTAAGGGATTCACCAACCCTAGATCTACATTCAGGGGATGGAATTGATGCAAAGAGAGTAGCATCAATCTGCATATGCAACAAGCTTGTTTTCTAGGCCAAACCACATGTCATGTGTATACAGTATGAAAAGTAATGGCCAAGAACACTACCATGTGGAACACCGGATATCACATTCCTATAATCACTATGGTGCCCATCAACAACAACTCTTTGAGATCTATTACTTAAAAAATCAATAATAATGCTAAGAAACGACCCACCCACTCCAAACTGTTTCAGTTTGAAAACAAGGGCCTCATGATTAACACGGTCAAAGGCAGCACTAAAATCAAGGCCAATCATCCGAACTTCCCGACCACAATCAAGGGATTTCTGTACAGCATTGGAGATTGTAAGAAGGGCATCACATGCTCCAAGGCCTTTACGAAAACCAAATTGCAAACTAGGGAGTAGATGATTACCTTCAGCAAACCTATTAAGGACGTTTTGCCAGAAGACGTTCAAAAACTTTAGATAATATGGGAGTTATGGAAATTGGGCGGTAATCACTGGGACTTGAGCTACCACAAACACATTTACATAGAGGAGTAACATTTCCAATTCTCCAACTAGTGCTAAAAGCTCCTCTTCTTGCTAACTTGCGCAAAAATAACAGATAACTTTGGAGCTAAGAAATCTGCTGTCTTTATAAAAAACAAAGGAAAAATACCATTTGGGTCAACCACCTCCATAAGCATCAAGGTCCATCAACAGAGCTTTTAATCTCACGAGATCGAAAAGCTAAACTAGTTAGTTTAGCCTCAGGAAAACAGGAATGAGGAAGTTCAAGTTTTTCATTTCTCTGTTTACTGTCAAAAACATCAGCCAAAAGGGTTGCCTTTTCCTTTGGACAGTGAGTGACTGAGCCATCTGGTTTAAGTAAAGGAGGAACTGTTGCATCTACACCAAAGAGTGCAGATTTAAGGGTAGACCACCATTTATGTTCCTGAGTTGTACCCAGAAAGTGTTTCTTTTATGGTTAAATTGTACTCCTTTTCAGTTGAGGAATAAACTCTCTGAGCAAAAGCTCGAAAGCCGAGTATAGTTGTTCCAGGTCAAATCTGATCTGTTACCCTTCCAAAGTTGATAGGCCTCCTGCTTCTCCAAAAACGCACGTCTACAATCATCATTGAACCACGGTTTGTCCTTCACTCGGTACCTTAGCACACGAGAAAGGATACGCCTATCAATTATGTTGACTAGATTCTCATTCAAAGGGACAACAGGATCTACACTATTATATAATTGTGACCAATTCAAGCACAAAAGATCATGTAAAATCCCATTCCAGTCTGCTTGGGATTTCATATAAATTTTACAAGAATATGATATATCAGGGACAGGCTGCTCAGTCTTCACTAATAATGAAATCAAGGCATGATCAGATGTCCCGACTGGAGAACCAACCTTAGCAGTTATAACGCCAGGGGAGTCAGTGTATACAAGGTCCAAGCAATTACCATACCTGTGAGTAGCTTCATTTATGATTTGCTCACAGCCTGATTCAGAGGTAAAGTCTAAAGCTCTTAAGCCATGGCGATCGGTAGAAGAGATAGAACTTAACCACTCCCTATGGTGAGCATTAAAATCACCAACAAAGACAAAAGAAGCCTTTCTATCATCTTCTTGTATCTTAGCCATAATGGTAAGAAGACAATCGAAGATAGAATCATCCATGTCTGGATTCCAGTAGATCGAACATAAATAAAAGTTGTTATGCCTGCCACAAACTTTTATTACCTGAATCTCATGACATCCACATTGATAGCAGGACTTATGAGAAGCAGGGTACTCGGTCCTAATATACACCGCCATTCCCCTGGCCCTAGGGATGGCATCACGTTTCAACATTATTGGCTTCTTAAAACCAGTTATAAGGAGCTCAGATGAGTGCCTCATATTAGAAACCAAAGTTTCTGAGCACAAAAGAATATCATACTGTCTGGACGGAACTGTAAGGTCTTGGATATTTGCATGAAGACCACGAATATTGCAATACAGAAGACGACATTGACGAAATCTAGGACGTACTGGTCCTGGATTTCGCTCAATGTCTCCAGACAGCATAAGAATTAATAGAAATAAAAAAGAGACATCATACTTAAAAACTAGATTAACAAGAATTATAACAAAAACAATACGTACAGAATTATAAACAAAGTGATTGATGATACCCATAGACTATAGTAAAAAGTCGGAAAAACTGGTCAACATGGAGGAGCCGATACACCATGCAAGGCTAAATACCCTCCAGGATAGCCACTTCAACTGAAGGGAGGACAGTAAGGATGGCTTTGAGAAGAAAAAGAATCAGAAAAAGGAAAAGACAACCTCTTGATAAACCACCAGGCATCCATGGCCCTTCTATTAAGCCTGCCCAGCACACCATTTCAAAAAAACAAGAGGAAGAAAAAAAAAAAGATAGAATAGTGAGCCTGAGTGTACCCTCAAGCAAGAGAACTCCAACCCAAGACAGTGGAAGACCATGGTACAGAGGCTATGGCACTACCCAAGACTAGAGAACAGTGGTTTAATATTGGAGTGTC
>NC_090738.1:96912138-96914638 GCF_036898095.1 Palaemon carinicauda
AGCGGCAATAGTGGCCCACAAGTGGCCGAACAGTATGTGGTTCCCCTTGGCGTTGAACTACAGATGAAGTTCGTAGCCGCTACCACATCCAGTTCTGACCCAGCGAGTCCAGAAGTCGACTGTCTGCGCTTCATTACAGAAAACCCGGACCCTGCAGCTCATGATTTCCTCGTCCTTGCGGTGAGAAAGCGTTTCGGGATTTCGAAAGCCAGCATAGACTTCCTAGAGGAATATAAGTGCAAATCGACTAGAAGGCAATATGAGTCATCTTGGAGAAAATGGGTGGCCTTTGTAAAGGCAAAGAATCCGCAGGAGATCTCAACAGACTTCTGCTTATCTTTCTTCATCCACCTCCATGGCCAAGGGTTGGCAGCTAACACGATTTCAGTGTGTTAATCTGCTTTGATGAGACCCATTTTATTTGCCCTCCAGATCGACCTAGGTAACGAGATCTTTAATAAAGTTCCGAAAGCCTGCGCTAGGCTCAGACCTTCAGCACCTCCAAAGCCCATCTCATGATCTTTAGACAAAGTTCTTCATTTCGCCTCCCTGTTGAGCAATGAAGAATGTGCGTTAAGGATTTGACGCAAAAAGTTATTTTCCTATTTGCACTCGCGTCCGGGGCCAGGGTTAGTGAGATCGTAGCCCTCTCGAGAGAGGCAGGTCGTGTTCAGTTCCTGGATGGGGGGGATCTGAACCTGTTTCCGGATCCTACGTTTCTCGCCAAGAATGAGTCACCCACCACAGGTGGGGTCCCTGGAGAATCTGCCCTCCGAAAGAAGATGCATCTCTATGTCCAGTAGAATGCCTAAAGGTCCATCTTCGTAGAACTTCAAACTTCAAGGGGTAGTCAACTATTCAGGGGAGAAACAACAGGCTCAAATTTATCTCTGAATCAACTCAGAGCGAAAATCACATATTTTATTCGCAGAGCGGATCCTGACAGTACACCCACAGGTCACGATCCGAGGAAGTTGCCTCATCCCTAAATTCTTTAATTGTATGGATTTTGAACATCTCGTTCATACACGGGCTGGAAGTCTTCCAGGGGTGTTCTTTCACCACTATGCGAAGCAAGTAGAGGAACTTAAGAGATCTGTGGTAGCAGTGGGTCGTGTAGTTAACCCTACTGTTTAACTCTGCGAGGGAACAGTGGTCTTAATTGGGACGATTAAGTCCAGGGTGAGTGTGTAGGTACATACTGTACTACAAACTAAATGAGGGCACCAAGTGCCCATATAGACTGTTCCTTCTTTCAAAGGTAAACCTAGCATAAGTTCAGACATGTGTGCCGAGCGTTTCTAACGCTAATGTGATTGATTTGTAATACAGACTTTTATGACTTGATAACTTGGTATCTTATTAAAGTGGTGTTTAATGGTTTTTCTTTCAGATAAACAAGTTCTGTTTACTATCATACTTATGCTTAAAGTTTTGGGTTATCCTCTTTTATATATAATATATATATATATATATATATATATATATATATTTGTTGTTAACCTGTCTGTTTATTATCTGTCAATAAACTTGTTCTTGAGAACCTTGCGTCTCTTTCACCTGTGTCAATTTATTGGTATAATTGAGCATTTTAATTCTATGTATCTTATCTGGGATAATTCTGATAGAATTGTTCTGTTATGCAAGCTATGTTGCATTGGTTTATGTAGTCCCCTAATGGGGGGACTCCGTCCCATAAAGGGGACGAGGGCGTTTTATTAGTTTCTTCCTATGCGGATATAAACCTTTGTCCAATACAAGTATTGTGCGGATTACTGGTCAATATATATTGACGCAGTGGTTCTATACAAACTATGCTTTACTTAATATAGGGCGAGACCACTAAATTAGCTTGCCCTGGTATTCATACATAGATATATGTACTCTTCGAGACTTTCCAGAGTCTAGTAGGACTCTTCCCTGTAGGGGGCAGGAAGCTCTAACATAGTTTATAGTTAGTTGAAAAGATGTATAACGGTAATATCTTAGGTCTCTAGGTCTAGTCGACCGGGAAAAAATTACCTCCGGGGAGTACGGCACGTTCTGAGAATCCACAGATACAGTAATGCTCTGGTACACTTCCATCAGGACGACATGGCTTGAGCCCAAAGAACGGATTTGAGCGAAGCGAAAAATCTATTTTTGGGTGAGATGGCCCATGTCGTCCTGATGGACCCGCCCTTGCCTTTCTAAGAAAGGCTGTAGGACCCCTCCCTACATACAGTATCTGTAGCACCTCGTGTACGCTACAAGAATACAGATGGCGCCAGGATTGGCACCAGGCACGCATACAAATCGGGGGATAGGGAAGCCTTGGGAGCGGCTCCCCTTTTTCTTTCCCGAATTCGTATCTCGTCAATCACCTCCTGCGAGACGAAATCTCTGTCCAGGATGTAGATTGCCATGTGACGTGTCTAGAATACGTCCTCTGATATGTCGCGATATCCCTTTCACGAGGGATACTCGCTCCAGGAGTTAGAATTCTGGTACCTTAGGTAAA
>NC_090738.1:96922138-96929638 GCF_036898095.1 Palaemon carinicauda
AATTTATGTTTAGTGCTTTTAACTGTAACTTAGTGGGCTGCTCTTTCTTTCTATTACAAAGATTTTGATTATTCAAATTTTACAAAAATACCCACTGTACCTAAGATATAGATATATGCCTTCGTTCCTTACGTTAGTTCATCACTGCATAGGGAACAATTAAAAAATTAATTAGGAATGTTTCCTTTTTCAGACAAAAAATTCTTTTGTAAGATTTCCAAGAAAGTAATACAAAAATATAGTTAGCACTATTTCCTGCAATACACTCAAAACAAATTTTTTGAAAATTCTAATACTTTAAGTTCAAAGTGCTATCACTAAAACAATTTTTCTCTTTAGCCGTTCGGTTTTCAGGACAACTTTAATTTCAAGAGCAAATTTTGGCTGTGGATTATTTGTTTGTCTGACTATGCGAGGTAACTGGTGAGGGTTATCTGTCATTAGCTTTATTGTTTACTTTTTTACTAACTATCGTAACTCACCTGTAAATAACTTTGCAATGTACCTGAAGAATTGTTTGTTAAAATGCACGAAAGCGCTAGGTACTTGAATATTTCATTATCTTCTACTGGATTTTACTCAACATACACAAACACACACACACACACACACACACACACACACACACATATGTATATATATATATATATATATATATATATATATATATATATATATATATATACATATATATATATATATATATATATATATATATATATATATATATATATTATATATATATATATATATATTTTTTTTTTTTTTTTTTTTTTTTCGGGGGGGGGGGGGCTCAAGCCATGTCGTCCTGATGGAAGTTCCTATAGGGTAGCTTCCTAGGGTATATTACAACTACGGCGATATTCCCAGAGAATTTACCTTAAGGTACCAGAATTCTAACTCCTGGAGCGAGTATCCCTCGTGAAAGGGATATCGCGACATATCAGAGGACGTATTCTTGACATGCCACATGGCAGTCTGCATCCTGGACAGAGATTTCGTCTCGTAGGAGGGATTGGCAAGAAACGAATTCGGGAAAGAAAAAGGGGAGCCGCTCCCAAGGCTTCCCTATCCTCCGATTCGTATGCGTGCCTGGCGCCAATCCTGGCGCCATCTGTATTCCTTTTTGCGTAGCTTAACAACTCGGTGTTTTTTCCTGTGTTTCTCGCAAATCTTGGATTTATTCTACTTTTCATGGCTTCTCCGTCTTCGTCGGGCTCTGATAAGTTGAGTATAATGTCTTTTATGTATAAATGTAGGCTCTTGGTAAATTTTGTGTGATTAATAGGATTAATCTTTGATACAAGAGCCATAGCCTACCAGAGGCATCCTGGACGCTGTCGCTCGCTAGGTATAAATTTAGTTAGTCAGAGCGACATTCCTGGTTGTTTTGCTTTAATAAATTTTAGCTATTTAGCATTACATAGGATTTCCTTTCGTGCTTAGTATTATTTTGGCGAAGTATTAGCCATTCTGGCCTATGCTAGGCCATGTAGCCTAGTCATTTGGTCCTAGTACTTCATGCATGATTTTGTTTTTTCCAAGTGTAATAAAAATTTTATTGAAGCTTTAGGCTATGTTTTATACATTTAAGACTGTGTGGAATATTTCCAAGATAGTATACGAGTGAGTTTCGGTGATTTAGGTAATCGATTCTCTTGGTGCCTAGGCTAAGTTGCTTATGGAGCCTTAGTATACTTTATCATACTCCCCGGTTGCTTTCTTTTCTTCGGAGAAGGTATGCAATCCCTTTCCCTCTGTTTAAGCCTTGGGCTTATCCCTAAGTGGTTTTTTCCGAATTTATTTTCGATAAAACTATACTGGGGTGTTACTGTACCTTCCTGTTCCTGTAGTATGGTTCAAAGAGGGACAGAACAACAGAGTTTTTTAGTCTGAGTCTGTGTTTGTCTTGCTTGGGGCAGAGTCTCCCTCGCTGGCCTGACACAGACAAAGGGGGCTTAGCCTCCTTAGGTCACTACCGAAGGTTTCTGTGGATATGATTCCTTCTTTTGTGATCTACCAGACTAGTCCTTGTTGCTGTTCTCGGGGGAGGATAAGTTTCTTTCCCTGGGAGTAGCAACACCTTCCTTGCTTTGGTGCTCTGGAAGCTGGCAAGTATTGCTGGCTTTCCCCCTTAGATCTCCCTTAGGCTAAGATAAGTTTCTTGGCTGCGGGTGATCTGTCACTAAAGCAAGGTCGGTAGGACCCTCTTGTCCCTTCCCCCTCTTTCTCCGTAATGGCCTAGCCATTACTGTACTGTACGTCGTTCTACATCTGGACCTAGTATAGGTTAGGATGTGGAAGTGACTCAGCCCCTTGACGGCCGGCAAGGGTCTTATATTTTTGAGTGCTGCCCGGACCTCTCTTGGTCCCTCATCCATGCCTGCCTGTAGAGCCAGACAGCATTGGTCAGGAAGCCTGAATTAGATTCTCCCCTTCCTTATATGCACTCTTTCGGATTGCCAGGCTTGGAGGTAGTGTACACTCCTATCCCGGCATCCATTCTATTTTTCTTCTAGTGCTGTACCCGACCTGGCTGCCGGCCTATGAGGCCGGCAGCCGGGCAGGTGTAGTCCTCTGGTTCTTTTGCTGCCGGCTGGCATCGGTCTTGTACCTTTGCCGGCCGGCTTATGTCAGCCCTTGTCTGCCGGTCACCAAGAGTGTGGCCGGCAGCTGGGTACTACCTTGTGTAGTTGCCGGCCGGCAGCCATTGCCGGCCGACAGTGGCTGTTGCCGGCCGGCAGTTGCTGCCGACCGGCACATGCATTTGAACCAGAGTGCTGCCGCCTTATAGCTGTTAAGTAGTATACTTTAAAGCTAGTTATGGAATTGCCGGCCGGCACGTATCCCCCTATACTGTACCAGTATTCTTCAGTATAACATATACAGTAAGAAGAAAACTATGGTAAGGGTTTTGGTACAGCACTGTGTGTTCTAACACTATTGTGTTTTCTTACACATCCCTTTGCTGTTGCCCTACAGATAGGAAAGTGAGTTCTTTCCTGTCTATTATCCAGGTTTCCTCTGGAAACTTTGCATTGGTTACTCTAGAAGAGATTAACCATTTGATTTTATTATCTGGAAGGCTGCAGCAATGGGTTGTGAGGGAAACACAAGTGTGTGTCTTTCCTTTCTGAATTGTTATGCTATACTATGCATATCCAGTGATACATAGTTCACTTGATACTCATGGAAATTTCTTCTCTTTACAGAAGGACACTCCAAAGTGCGGAAGTGCTTTCTGCAACGTCCGCAGCAAGACCCTCTGCGGACATGAGTTTTATAGGAGACACGCAGCATACGCTGTCTCCAAGGATGATCTCCGGTATTGGGACCCTCAGGTATATACTGTGTGCACTAACCTGATTACCGTGACCTTTGATTCCTCTAGGACGGAGGAATCAAGGGATATAGCTAGGAAGAAGCTTCGTACCTGGGTAAGGGGCTTCCAAAAGAACAATTCTGGCCCTTATCTTCCAAGTGAGAAGATGAGGGCGTATCTTTTCCGCAAGGCATCAGCTGATGCAGTGATTCCCCAGCCTCAAGAGGAGATCCACTAAGTTCAGATCCAGGTGGATGCTGAAGTCGCAGTCGCGATGCAAGACATCCAGTTAGATGACAGGATGTCTGATGTGGACGAGTGTCTGGAGGAAGACCTCCTGGCAGAAGCCCAGGATGAAGTTCAAGCCCCAGACGTTGTAGAGGTAGACGTCGACGAGGTGTCGGCTACTCCGGTTCAGATTCCGGAGCCTATTCCCTCAACATCGGCCGGTCTCCCAGTAGAGCTGGGACAGGCCCTCTCTTCTATTGTTGGAATGATCCAACAAATGCAGAAGGAGAATCAGGAGAAGGCGGCTGCAATGGAACTGCGAATGCAGTGCCTTGCAGAATCACATGGGCCCCAGAAAAAGCTCAATGTGAAAGACCTTCCCTTGTGCTCAGATGCTAACCCATGGAGGTATGCTGAGCACATGCCGATGACGACTGGAAAGATCGTCATCTCGGATAAGCTGGGCTCAGTTCCCCTGGAGGAGGTGGAATTCTGGCCCAGCAAGGCATCATATCCGGACTGTTATGTCCGGCTGAGGAAGGAACCAGCTTCAAAGGAGGAGACAGAGCCGAAGGAGGTCATAGTGATGGACCATGCTAAGGCTCAAGCTCTACTTTCATCCTCGATGAAAGAGAGGGGCTTCTCTAACTCAAAGGTAGCCGCATTGAACAGGAAGATCTCTTCCTTTGTGTCCTCGCCTACTAGAGCCTTCCCCTTTTTACAGAAAGGGCTTCTGGCTGTACTAAAAGCAGTCGAGGCCGGCAAGCCTTGCCCCTCCCTAGAGGAGTGTAAACCCTTGTCGCTGGCCCTGCCTATGGACCACAAAGACTGGAAGGACGTCCATCTTACGTTCTCAGTTGGAAAGTTGGAGGCTGATATTGCCGGACGTCAGTTCGGCGAGGACCTCCCTAAGCTGTCTGACTTTCTTTTGCGAAGAGAGTTCGATACAAAAGAAAGACTGACTGCCTCAATGTCTCTTCAGACTACTCTCGAGACGATGGCAAGTGACCCCAAGGTCCATGAAATGTTCATGGTAGTGGCCAAGACTCATCTTGCCACAGTGACGAAGGACCTTTATGGCTTCGTCAAGGCAAGGAGAGCTTGTAGGGAGTTCGTGTTTACCTTTGCTACGGTGAGGCACGAGCCAAGGAAACTAATCTCCTCCAACATTTGGGGAAAAGACCTTTTCCCTACCGACTTAGTCAAAGAAGTTGTTGATAAGGCCGCCTTGGAGAATAGAAACCTTCTCCAGAAGTGGGGCCTGGCTATCAAAAGAAAGTCTTCCCCGGATGAGGGTCCTCAACCAAAGAGGAAGACTATGAGAACTAGGCTTCCGTCTCGGCCAGCCAAGCCTGTTAGACAGCAACAGCAACGGCAATTGCCATTGCCCCCAGTGCCCCAGATCGTGGCATAAACCCCGACCACTTTTCATTGGGTACCCCAGGCCGTGTCGACACAGTCCACGGCATTCACCCCAGCGTTCGAAGGGCAGTCTACTTCCTTTCGAGCAAAGCCTAGAGGAGCAGACAGAGGCTCGTCTAGACGCCCCTCAAGGGGAAGGGGATTCAGGGGTGGTCGTGGTCAGGAAGGCAAGACCTCAGGACGGCAGTACAAGTGAGGTGATACCGGTAGGAGGGAGACTTCTGAAATTTCGGGATCGGTGGACCTTCGATCCCTGGGCCCACAGCCTACTCAAGAATGGACTGGGCGGGAGCTGGTACAGCACTCCACCCCCGTGCCTTCGGTTTTTCCAACATCCCACCCCCGTTATGGAGGAGTACGTTCAAGAACTGTTGGAGAAAAAAGGTGATCCGAAGGGTGAAGCCCATCAATTTCTAAGGGAGGCTGTTTTGTGTTCCCAAGAAAGACTTGGAAAAGCTCAGAGTCATTCTGGACTTGTCGCCACTCAAAAAGTTCATAGTGAATTGCAAATTCAAAATGCTAACACTGCAACACATAAGGACCTTACTGTCCAAGAGGGCATATTCCGTCTCTATAGACTTGTCAGACGCCGATTGGCACATTCCAATTAGCCATCGACTCTCCCCCTACCTAGGGTTCAGGCTACAATGAAGACTATACGCCTTTGGAGCCATGCCATTCGGGCTAAACATAGCCCCAAGGATTTTTACGAAGCTTGCGAGCGTAGCTCTCAAACAATTACGCCTAAAGGGAATTCAGGTAGTAGCCTACCTGGACGACTGGTTGGCGTGGGCAGCATCCGAGACAGAACCCTTGCAAGCTTCCAGTCAAGTGATCCAGTTCCTAGAGTACCTAGGCTTCAAGATCAACAGAAAAAAGTCTCGACTTTCTCCATCTCAAAAGTTCCAGTGGCTGGGAATCCACTGGGACCTTTTGTCATACCGTTTCTCCATCCCGGCGAAGAAAAGGAAGGAGATAGCGGGCTCTGTCAAGAGACTTCTAGATTCCGAAAGGATATCAAGACGCAAACAAGAGAGGGTACTGAGCTCTCTCCAGTTTGCTTCGGTGACAGACCCAGTGCTAAGAGCACAGCTAAAGGATGCAATCGGAGTTTGGAGAAGTTATGCATCAAACGCGCGAAGAGATCTGAGAAGACCAGCCGCTTTGGCTAAATACTCTTCTCAGGCCTTGGTCCCAAGCTAGACATCTAAAGAAGTCGGTTCTTCTTCAGCCACCTCCCCCGTCGGTGACGATTCACTCAGACGCCTCGAAGGAGGGATGGGGAGGTCACTCTCATCGGAAAAAAGTCCAGGGGACTTGGTCCAAGCTATTCAAGACCTTTCACATAAAACTTTCTAGAAGCTAGGGTAGTGCTCCTTACCTTAAAGAAAGTCTCCCCGCGTCACTCGATCCACATAAGGTTGGTGATGGACAGAGAGGTAGTGTGAGATACTTGAATCGACAAGGATCGAGGTCACCACCTCTCAACCAGGTGATGTTGGCCATCTTCCGATTGGCGGAAAAGAAGAAGTGGTACCTGTCGGCAGTTCACCTTCAAGGAGTCCGCAATGTGACAGCGGACGCTCTATCCAGGTTCACACCGATAGAGTCGGAATGGTCCTTAGACGCAGGATCATTCTCCTTCATTCTGAATCAGTCCCAGAACTGCAGATAGACCTCTTTGCGACGAAAGACAACAAGAAGTTGCCCCTGTACGTGCCCCGTACGAGGACCCCTTAGCGGAAGCAGTGGACACGATGTCCCTCGACTGGAACAGATGGTCCAAGATTTATCTGTTCCCTCCTCACAACCTTCTGTTGAGGGTCCTCAACAAACTGAGATCCTTCAAGGGGTAGCGGCAATAGTGGCCCACAAGTGGCCGAACAGCGTGTGGTTCCTCCTGGCATTGGAACTGTAGCTGAAGTTTGTACCGCTACCAGATCCAGTTCTGACCCAGCGAGTCCAGAAGTCAACTGTCTGCGCTTCATTACAGAAAACCCGGACCCTGCAGCTCATGATTTTCTTTCCCTAGCGGTGAGAAAGCGTTGCGGGATTTCGAAAGCTAGCATGGACTTCCTAGAGGAATATAAGTGCAAATCTAATAGAAGGCAATATGAGTCATCTTGGAAAAAATGGGTGGCCTTTTGTCAAGGCGAAGAATCCGCAGGAGATATTGTCAGACTTCTGCTTATCTTTCTTCTCCACCTCCATGGTCAAGGATTGGCAGCTAACACGATTTCAGCGTGTAAATCTGCTTTGACAAGACCCATTCTATATGCCTTCCAGGTCGACCTAGGTAACGAGATCTTTAATAAAGTCCCGAAAGCCTGTGCTAGGCTCAGACCTTCAGCACCTCCTAAGCCCCATTTCATGGTCTTTAGACAAGTTCTTCATTTCGCTTCTCTGTTGAGCAATGAAGAGTGTGCGTTAAAGGATTTGACACAAAAAGTTATTTTCCTATTTTGCACTCGCGTCCGGGTCCAGGGTTAGTGAGGTTGTAGCCTCTCGAGAGAGGCAGGTCGTGTTCA
>NC_090738.1:96934638-96942435 GCF_036898095.1 Palaemon carinicauda
TGAATCTCATAAACTTCACTCTTTCAAGAAGCAGAATGTTAAGGCGCGTTCACACGGTCGAACAGTGCCTGTCGGACAAACGCTGTTACCATATCTATATTGAGAGAATGACGTCATAACCGTTGAAATGAGGGATGTTGATATGGTAACAATCAGTGGTACCAGATGAAGCTGACTACCAGGATTTCGACTCCTTTTACCAGACAAAGGCCGGAAGAAATGTCCGAAGCTGATGTCCGCTGGCATCTCTCTTATCTATGTCAGTGTTATAATTTGCACTCGAGAACCAAGTAGTAGTTATCAGCTTCAAGTACGGAGCATCATAACCATAGTACACCATAAAATAAAAGCGCAATCCAATAAATTGAATTATGCAGCATGATTATTCCTGATCTTTTGAGAACAATGGAATGGTAAATGATAGGACTAGTTGCAATGACAGAGTGAAAAGAAAAGCTGTTCATCCATTTTAAACGAAACTCAAATTGATTATGAAAAAGACTTTAAAAACTATATACTGATGGGCCCAAACGCTTTATACATTTCATCGGAGAACTTAACACCTTTTATAACTAAGCAGGACACATATATGAGAGGAAGCATTTTTCCAGAAGCACGTCTTGAGGCATTACAGAATCACATATGCCTGACTTAAAATAACCTATCAGTGAACTGAGGGTGTTATTGCTATTAACGTGCAATATATAACCTATATTATTCCAAGAAATAACTTAAGTTTGAGACTGGTCATACGTCGGATTATGTGTTGTTAACTAAATCAAAACTTTTTCAGCAGTGATAAAGATAACATTTTCAGAATTTGTTTCCCCTGTTCTCGTAGAGAGAGAGAGACAGAGAGAGAGAGAGAGAGAGAGAGAGAGAGAGAGAGAGAGAGAGAGAACTGCGTATTTTCCTCACGATCAAACGCTTCTTCTAGCAAATGAGATTTTGGTGTCCATAATTAAAACAGATTCTGTTATGCGATACACTTATATCGAAATGCCATAATTTGGTTGTGCGAATGTCTCCGGTACCAACCTCCGACATTTTTTATTTCTCCAATTTGTGTAGTTCTTCCTTGTGATGACCCATTATGGATTCCATATTCTTTTCGACTTGTAAACCAGTTACAGACATAGCACATCTCAGTTCTGACGTTATTTTATTTATTGCTGGTACAGGTTTATTTCTGTCTTTGTAAATATTTGCTTTGATGTTTTATAAGCATGGGCTCTGCAAGTACTGTATGATTAGCAATTGAGCCTCTCCTCTTTCTCAAAGTCAGCTTTCCTCCGTAACTGGATTTCAACTAGTCAAGTTTACACGAGATGTATCTAATCTATCTAAAGGTAAAGCTGATCCGGTAAACAAGTAGAACTCCGTTCATAGTAACACTTTGCCTCCGGAGAGTGTCTGAAGTTCGGACTCTAGGAACACTGACGCTGTTCTAGACACCGTTTGGTGCTCGTTATTGACGTTATTAACGCTTCTTTTACAATATTAACTGGTAACAATTGTGTTCGACGGAGACTGTTCGACGGTGTGGACACACCTTTACATGTAGATTACATGTTGGTGAATGGAACACTTTGCGTAAGGGTTTCTAGGTAGTACTAATGACCCTGTTGGATGAGCCTATGAAACGTATGATGATATGGTAGTGATACTACACAGAGACTCATTCACGAAACAAACTTTAAAAGATGAAGATGGCAGTGACTACTGTGTTTTCTTTGGAGATATTCTATGATAAGGGAGTTAGTTAAATACTTTTATCTGAAAATACAAACAAACACACACACATAACCACTGCTGGATAAAATCCCTAGACATGTCCTTTCACTCGCGTGTATAGTCTCTATGCATATATATATATATATATATATATATATATATATATATATATATATATATATATATATATATATATATATATATATATATATATGTGTGTGTGTGTGTGTGTATATATATATATATATATATATATATATATATATATATATATATATATATATATATATATATATATATATATATATATATATATATATATATATATATATATATATATATATATATATATATATACATATATATATATATATATATATATATATATATATATATATATATATGTATATATATATATATATATATATAATATATGTGTGTGTGTGTGTGTGTGTGTGTGTGTGTGTGGGATCGGGATGGAATCCTGGCAGACATAATCCCGACACCCAATGTCACGACACCCACAATCCCGACAGACCAAAATCTTGACAAAAACAAAATCCCGACCATAAAATTTTATACACACACACATATATATATATATATATATATATATATATATATATATATATATATATATATATATATATATATATATATATATATATATATATGTGAGTGTGTGTATATATATATATATATATATATATATATATATATATATATATATATATATATATATATATATATATATATATATATATATATATATATATATATATATATGGATTAATATCAACACAACATCGTGTTCAAATAGAAATAAATTTCTACCTCATACCTGTGATCGAACGCTAGCCCCTTCTAATGAAAGGCCAGGTCGAAACCAACCATGTCACGAGAGCCCATTAAGGATATTGGAACCTGACCGCTACCAGCTGTCCGAGGATTTACCTGTCGAGACATCAGTCTCTTACCAGCGAGTTTTACCCAATATCCCGGGCCACCACGTGACACAATTGGTAGTAATTCATTCAAATTACCCCTAATGAGTTAATATGGATTAATATCAACACAACATCGTGTTCAAATAGAAATAAATTTCTACCTCATACCTGGGATCGAACGCTAGCCCCTTCTAATGAAAGGCCAGGTCGAAACCAACCATGTCACGAGAGCCCATAAAAGATATTGGAACCTGACCGCTACCAGCTGTCCGAGGATTTACCTGGCGAGACATCAGTCTCTTACCAGCAAGTTTTACCCAATATCCCGGGCCACCACGTGACACAATTGGTAGTAATTCATTCAATTTACCCATAATGAGTCAATATGGATTAATATCAACACAACATCGTGTTCAAATAGAAATAAATTTCTACCTCATACCTAGGATGGAACGCTAGCCCCTTCTAATGAAAAGCCATGTCGGAACCAACCATGTCACGAGAGCCCATAAAAGATATTGGAACCTGACCGCTACCAGCTGTCCGAGGATTTACCTGGCAAGACATCAGTCTCTTACCAGCGAGTTTTACCCAATAGGGTATTATTACAGTTTCATCCATTATGGGAAATCTATTATAATAATATATTTCCCGAGAAGGGAAATCTATTATAATAATATATTTCCTGAGTAAAGCAAGTCTTTTGTAGTATTTCTGTAAAATATTATCTGTTGCAAATGCCTAGTTCTTTATATATCGACGATCAAACTCACGCTACTCATGTCTTCCTCCCAGATTTTTTCTAAGTCTGTTGTTATTGTTGACTGTGTCTTGTATTTGCTTAAATGAGCCATGTAACCACTATAATCCGCAGAGAAACTAGTCCATTATGAAGTCTTATACGTTTGGCCAATCACAGCGCCTGTCCACTACGACGTCATACATGTTTGGCCAATCACAGCGCGACAATACATTATCTTACCCAGCCATTTCATTTCGTTCTTAGACATGGAGACCATAGAAAGCACGTCATCTCATGTTGCACAAGAAGTTTAAATTCAATCTTCTTGTCCTTACTGTTTCCTAACTTGCAATGAATTTGTTGAAAAACTAGTGCATTTGTGCCAGAGACACAATTTAATTTTACAAAATAAAAATTGTCCTGCATGCCAAGGAACCTTCGCAACAGCTTCACGTTTTCCTCAAAGCAGCAGCACATCTTTATGAACCAACAGTTTAAGGTAAGCTTCATTAATTTATAGAGTATATTATAATGGTGATAGTATAACGGTGTATACAGCAGTACCATCACTTGGGATTTGGTTTGATAGATGTGTTAGGTAGTGGCTGTAAGGGGGGGGGGGCGGTCGCATGGGCTAGGCCTAGGTAGTGGTACAGGGCCCTAGGTTAGATGGTTGTATTAGGTTCGGTAGTGTCCCGAAAATCACTGTGGCCTTAAGGGGGGGTCGCAGGGGTGGGGGCGGAACCCCCCCCCCCCCAGTAGGCCTAGGTAGGGATACAGGGCCCCTATGCTAGGTTAGGTGGGTTTATTAGGTTCAGTAGTGCCCTGAAAATCACTGTGGCCTTAAGGGGGGGTCGAAGGGGGGGTCGCAGGGAGGGCGCAGCCCCCCCCCCCCCCCCCCCCCGGTAGGGCTAGATAGGGGCATAGGGGTAGGGGTGGTGGAAGGATAAGTATTCATTTATTGCAAATATCATTTGATGCCCCCCCCCCCACCCAAAACTCCGGTTCCCACCTGGTGTCCCCTCATAATTGTTGGGATAAAGTAGGGTCTTTCTGCATTCTAGAACAACTTGTTGTTTTGACTCCAATTACATAGTAAATCTCTAAATCGGATGGTTTGCGGTAAAAAAAAACGTTAAATTCGCTGGAACTACACTATTTCTGATGCAACAAATATATTTTTATTCCAGTTTCCCCATAATGGATGAAACTGTAAATTTACCTTGGTAAATTTACAGTTTCATCCATTATTGGGAAACTAGAATAAAAATATATTTGTTGCATCAGAAATAGTGTAGTTCCAACGAATTTAACGTTTATTTTGACCGCAAACCCTCCGATTTAGAGATTTACTATGTAGTTGGAGTTAAAACAACAAGGTGTTCCAGAATGCAGAAAGACCCTACTTCATCGCAACAGTTATGGGGGACACCAGTTGGGAACCGGGGTTTTGGGTGGGGGGGGCGTCAAATGATATTTGCAATAAATGAATACTTATCCTTCCACCACCCCTCCCCTATACCCCTACCTAGCCCTACGGGAGGGGGGGGGGGGGCGACCCCCCCTTAAGGCCACAGTCATTTTCAGGGCACTACTGAACCTAATAAGCCCACCTAACTTAGCCTAGGGTCCCTGTACCCCTACCTAGGCCTACCAGGGGGGGGGGGCCTTGGCCCCCGCTGTGATCCCCCCTTAAGGCCACAGTGATTTTCGGGACACTACCGAACCTTATACAACCACCTAACCTAGGGCCCTGTACCCCTACCTAGGCCTAGCCCCTGCAACCCCCCCCCCCCTTACAGCCACTGCCTAAAACATCCATCAAACCAAATCCAAAGTGATGGTACTGCTGTATACATCGTTATACTATCACCATTATAATATACTCTATAAATTAATGAAGCTTACCTTAAACTGTTGGTTCATAAAGTTAGGAAACAGTCAGGACAAGAAGAGGGAATTTCAACTTCTTGTGCAACATTAGATGATGTGCTTGCGATGCCCATGTCTAAGAACGAAATGAAATGCCTGGGTAAGATAATGTATTGTCGCGCTGTTGTATTGTCGCACTGTGATTGGCCAAACATGTATGACGTCATAGTGGACAGGCGCTGTGATTGGCCAAACGTGTAAGACTTCAAGTGGACTAGTTTCTCTGCGGATTATAGTGGTTACAGGGCTCATTTAAGCAAATACAAGACACAGTCAACAATAACAACAGACTTAGAAAAAATCTGGGAGGAAGACACGAGTAGCGTGAGTTTGATCGTCGATATATAAAGAACTAGGCATTTGTGACAGATAATATTTCACAGAAATAATGCAAAAGACTTGCTTTACTCGGGAAAGGTAAATTGTATATATATATATATATATATATATATATATATATATATATATATATATATATATATATATATATATATATATATCCCTCTTTTCTTTTGCTATCTTCACTCTTGCTATCGACTCTCTATGACTTGGACTTCATTTCAAAGCGCTTAAAATCTATTTTATATATTTAGGGTAACAAAAATAACTGTTCTTTACATACAATGAAATATTTGCATGGATATAAATTTAAAAAGTTGAAAACTTTACTCAAAGGATACCCAGCTAAAGGACGAATATAAATGCATTATAAAAAGATAATTTCACAGCATAATGAAATATTCGACACGGATAAAGAATCTAAAAAGGTAAAAACTTTATTTAAGGGGAAAAATTATGGGCTATTTCTCGAAGATAATCTAAAACATTTTGATGATCTCGTTGTTCCCTTACCTTAGTGATCCGTTCTACAAGAATAAGTTTTTTCCTTTTATGTTTAGGTCTGGTTCCCCGCGAAGAATGCTTTCAGTTTGGTTGTTGACTTGTTGCTCTTCCTTTTGTTACTCTTCAGTTATATTGTAAAGACCTACATGAGCTTCTCCAATGTTGTTTTCCGATCTCCTCTGCCAAGCCTTAGCGGCATTTTGCGTATGTGGAAATCCTGATTGCACGGAGTCATGTACTGACCACATAATAGGAGGAAATGTTGGTGGCGCACGAACAACATAGTTTGTTGTTGACGTTAGGAAATTCAATTTTAGAAGCTTTAATTGCCGCTAAGTCCAAATCAGAGATTATGCATTGTGGGTTCATATAAATTTCATTGTCGTCAACAATGTCGGTCAAATCCTCAAACAAGCGTTTATACAAGACCTCACTCTTCCCAGTCATAAAAGCATACAGTTTTAACTGTACAATTTCCATGTACCACAGGTGCATGAACTGTGTACATTTGGTAAAATATTATAGGTACAGTTTTAAAAGTACCGTCCATAATCCAAAATGAGGCTTCTGGTAATCTCTTCATATTTGCATCTGTAGTGAATATAAAAATTCGGTCCTGCTCTACCGTAGAATCTCTAAATGAAAATAAACCCCCATTTAACGTTAGTTTGAGTTTAGGAGGAATGTCAATACAGTATTCACTGATGACGCAGGTTCAGATGGACAATTATAGCGCCTGATCCGCTTTATTATCTTTCTTATGGCATTTTTTTGAAGGGAGACATGGCATAATACTTGGATTTGCAGAGGTGGTGCTTGAGTGAATAATTTGGATCGGCTTATCTCTTGTGGATTTTGCTTGTATTTTCATTCAATTGCTAATTTCTGCTTCACTAGCAGTACTTCACAAGGAGCATGATTGTGCTCTCCAATCTTTGTTAGTAAATGTTCTTTGTTCACAAGTTTGGTAACTGCTCTTCCTTTGCAGTCATTAGATTTTCGAAATTCACAGCACCTGTGGTATTATTCTTTCCTGTTTTTATCTTTAACCATCAGATATCCAAGTACGTTAATTTTATCTTTTCATTTCTGAGAAGGAATCTTTTCGCAAATTTCTTGCATTTCTATGGGTGGTTTAGCACTGAGATATAGTTCAAATATGAAAGGTTAACAGCCAACCGAAACAATAATTATCTATGGGTGGTTTAGAACTTAGATATAGTTCAAATATGAAAGGTTAACAGCCAACTGAAACACTAATTATCATAGACTAGTTAGATGTTTTAACATTAAGAACAAACCAAAGAACTCACATTTATTTTTAAAGGCCTTGTTATCGCTGGTTTACCGTTAAAATCTCTCTCTCTATCTCTCTCTCTCTCTCTCTCTCTGTATATATATATATATATATATATATATATATATATATATATATATATATATATATATATATATATATATATATATATATAGAGAGAGAGAGAGAGAGAGAGAGAGAGAGAGAGAGAGAGAGAGAGAGAGAGAGAGAGAGAGAGAGAATGTCTATTTTCTATGCATCCGATTTAGACTAACGACTGTGGATTGGTGCTCCCTTGTCTT
>NC_090738.1:96942935-96947935 GCF_036898095.1 Palaemon carinicauda
AGAAGACGAGGGACAGAAGGGAAGATAAAGCAATGAAATCCTATATTCACTTCTGACAGAATTACTCGTCCATTGGAAAACAATACGAAGGAGGATCGGGGGAAGTGATGATAACGACGATATTAGAGAATATAGTATATTTGATGTAAGAGAAGGTGGAAGAGAGAAGGTTGATAGGAAAAGGAATGGGGTAAAATTGGGGAGGGGGATAAGCAGATAATGAGAAAGACTGGAAGGTTCCACTATCAGATGCAAAACTTTTTTGATATTTCGTGTTTCTTTAATTTCTTTTCGGTGACTTTAATAATGCTCTCTTTATTACTAAGAAAATTAGACTAACATGGATATATGATTTAGTACGTTAGTATGAGTAGGGAATAATAAAAGGTGACACGATTTATTTAGGAAAATTGGGGTTTAACGTTTATAAGCTAAAATTCTAGTTAGAAAAGCACCATGCTATAAGCCCAAAGGTTTCAACAGGGAAAAATAACCCAGGGAGAAAAGGAAACAAGAAAATAAATTCACTACAAGCGAGTTAATGAACAAATAAAATAAAATATGTTAAGTCTGGTAACAATATTAAAATAGATCTTTCATATATAAACTATGAAAACTTTAAAAAAAGGCATAGGAAGAGAAGTAAGATAGAATAGTTTACCCGAGAGTACCTTCAACCAAGGGAACTCGACCCCCAAGACAGTGGAAGACCATGGTACAGAGCCTATGGTATTACCCAAGGCTAGAGAACAAGGGTTTGATTTGTGGGTGTCTTTCCCCCTAGAGGAGCTGCTTCCCATAGCTATAGCATCTATTCTACCCTTATCAAGAAGAAAGTAGCCAATGAATTACCAAACAATTCTTCTTCATCCAAGTGGTTAACTACTGTACTCTAATTGTTTAGTGGCTACTTTCCTCTTGGTAATGGTGGAAGAGAGACTTTAGCTATGGTAAGCAGCTCTTCTAGGAGGACACTACAAAATCAAACCATTGTTCTTCAGTCTTGGATAGTGCCACAGCCCCTGTACCACGGTCTTCCACTGTCTTGGGATAGAGTTCTCCTGCTCGAGAGTACACGGGCAAACTTTTCTGTGTGTGTATATATATATATATATATATATATATATATATATATATATATATATATATATATATATATATATATATATATATATAAATATATATATATATATATATATATATATATATATATATATATATATAATATATATATATATATATATATATATATATATATTATTATTATTATTATTATTATTATTATTATTATTACTATCCAAGCTACAACCCTAGTTGGAAAAGCAAGATGCTATAAGCCCAGGGGCTCCAACAGGGAAAAATAGCCCTGTGAGGAAAGGAAATAAGGAAATAAGTAAATGAAGAGAACAAATTAACAATAAATCATTCTAAAATAAGAAACAACGTCAAAACAGACATGTCATATAATAAACTATCAACAACATCAAAAACAAATATGTCATAAATAAACTATAAAAAGACTCATGTCCGCCTGGTCAACAAAAAAGCATTTGCTCCAACTTTGAACTTTTGAAGTTCTACTGATTCAACCACCCGATTAGGAAGATCATTCCACAACTTGGTCACAGCTGGAATAAAACTTCTAGAGTACTGCGTAGTATTGAGCCTCGTGATGGAGAAGGCCTGGCTATTAGAATTAACTGCCTGCCTAGTATTACGAACAGGATAGAATTGTCCAGGGAGATCTGAATGTAGAGGATGGTCAGAGTTGTGAAAAATCTTATGCAACATGCATAATGAACTAATTGAACGACGTGCCAGAGATTAATATCTAGATCAGGAATAAGAAATTTAATAGACCGTAAGTTTCTGTCCAACAAATTAAGATGAGAATCAGCAGCTGAAGACCAGACAGGAGAACAATACTCAAAACAAGGTAGAATGAAAGAATTAAAACACTTCTTCAGAATAGATTGATCACCGAAAATCTTGAAAGACTTTCTCAATAAGCCTATTTTTTGGGAAATTGAAGAAGACACAGATCTTATATGTTTCTCAAAAGTAAATTTACTGTCGAGAATCACACCTAAAATTTTGAAAGAGTCATACATATTTAAAGAAACATTATCAATACTGAAATCCGGATATTGAGGAACCACCGTCCTTGACCTACTTACAATCATACTTTGAGTTTTGTTAGGATTCAACTTCATACCCCATAATTTGCACCATGCACTAATTCTAGCTAAATCTCTATTAAGGGATTCACCAACCCTAGATCTACATTCAGGGGATGGAATTGATGCAAAGAGAGTAGCATCATCTGCATATGCAACAAGCTTGTTTTCTAGGCCAAACCACATGTCATGTGTATACAGTATGAAAAGTAATGGGCCAAGAACACTACCATGTGGAACACCGGATATCACATTCCTATAATCACTATGGTGCCCATCAACAACAACTCTTTGAGATCTATTACTTAAAAAATCAATAATAATGCTAAGAAACGACCCACCCACTCCAAACTGTTTCAGTTTGAAAACAAGGGCCTCATGATTAACACGGTCAAAGGCAGCACTAAAATCAAGGCCAATCATCCGAACTTCCCGACCACAATCAAGGGATTTCTGTACAGCATTGGAGATTGTAAGAAGGGCATCACATGCTCCAAGGCCTTTACGAAAACCAAATTGCAAACTAGGGAGTAGATGATTACCTTCAGCAAACCTATTAAGACGTTTTGCCAGAAGACGTTCAAAAACTTTAGATAATATGGGAGTTATGGAAATTGGGCGGTAATCACTGGGACTTGAGCTACCACAAACACATTTACATAGAGGAGTAACATTTCCAATTCTCCAACTAGTGCTAAAAGCTCCTCTTCTTGCTAACTTGCGCAAAATAACAGATAACTTTGGAGCTAAGAAATCTGCTGTCTTTATAAAAAACAAAGGAAAAATACCATTTGGGTCAACACCTCCATAAGCATCAAGGTCCATCAACAGAGCTTTAATCTCACGAGATCGAAAAGCTAAACTAGTTAGTTTAGCCTCAGGAAAACAGGAATGAGGAAGTTCAAGTTTTTCATTTCTCTGTTTACTGTCAAAAACATCAGCCAAAAGGGTTGCCTTTTCCTTTGGACAGTGAGTGACTGAGCCATCTGGTTTAAGTAAAGGAGGAACTGTTGCATCTACACCAAAGAGTGCAGATTTAAGGGTAGACCACCATTTATGTTCCTGAGTTGTACCAGAAAGTGTTTCTTTTATGGTTAAATTGTACTCCTTTTCAGTTGAGGAATAAACTCTCTGAGCAAAAGCTCGAAGCCGAGTATAGTTGTTCCAGGTCAAATCTGATCTGTTACCCTTCCAAAGTTGATAGGCCTCCTGCTTCTCCAAAAACGCACGTCTACAATCATCATTGAACCACGGTTTGTCCTTCACTCGGTACCTTAGCACACGAGAAAGGATACGCCTATCAATTATGTTGACTAGATTCTCATTCAAAGGGACAACAGGATCTACACTATTATATAATTGTGACCAATTCAAGCACAAAAGATCATGTAAAATCCCATTTCCAGTCTGCTTGGGATTTCATATAAATTTTACAAGAATATGATATATCAGGGACAGGCTGCTCAGTCTTCACTAATAATGAAATCAAGGCATGATCAGATGTCCCGACTGGAGAACCAACCTTAGCAGTTATAACGCCAGGGGAGTCAGTGTATACAAGGTCCAAGCAATTACCATACCTGTGAGTAGCTTCATTTATGATTTGCTCACAGCCTGATTCAGAGGTAAAGTCTAAAGCTCTTAAGCCATGGCGATCGGTAGAAGAGATAGAACTTAACCACTCCCTATGGTGAGCATTAAAATCACCAACAAAGACAAAAGAAGCCTTTCTATCATCTTCTTGTATCTTAGCCATAATGGTAAGAAGACAATCGAAGATAGAATCATCCATGTCTGGATTCCAGTAGATCGAACATAAATAAAAGTTGTTATGCCTGCCACAAACTTTTATTACCTGAATCTCATGACATCCACATTGATAGCAGGACTTATGAGAAGCAGGGTACTCGGTCCTAATATACACCGCCATTCCCTGGCCCTAGGGATGGCATCACGTTTCAACATTATTGGCTTCTTAAAACCAGTTATAAGGAGCTCAGATGAGTGCCTCATATTAGAAACCAAAGTTTCTGAGCACAAAAGAATATCATACTGTCTGGACGGAACTGTAAGGTCTTGGATATTTGCATGAAGACCACGAATATTGCAATACAGAAGACGACATTGACGAAATCTAGGACGTACTGGTCCTGGATTTCGCTCAATGTCTCCAGACAGCATAAGAATTAATAGAAATAAAAAAGAGACATCATACTTAAAAACTAGATTAACAAGAATTATAACAAAAACAATACGTACAGAATTATAAACAAAGTGATTGATGATACCCATAGACTATAGTAAAAAGTCGGAAAAACTGGTCAACATGGAGGAGCCGATACACCATGCAAGGCTAAATACCCTCCAGGATAGCCACTTCAACTGAAGGGAGGACAGTAAGGATGGCTTTGAGAAGAAAAAGAATCAGAAAAAGGAAAAGACAACCTCTTGATAAACCACCAGGCATCCATGGCCCTTCTATTAAGCCTGCCCAGCACACCATTTCAAAAAAACAAGAGGAAGAAAAAAAAAAGATAGAATAGTGAGCCTGAGTGTACCCTCAAGCAAGAGAACTCCAACCCAAGACAGTGGAAGACCATGGTACAGAGGCTATGGCACTACCCAAGACTAGAGAACAGTGGTTTAATATTGGAGTGTCCTTCTCCTAGAAGAGCTGCTTACCACAGCTAAAGAGTCTCTTCTACCCTTACCAAGAGGAAAGTACACTGAACAAATTGCAGTACAGTAATTGACCCCTTGGGTGAAAAAGTGTTCAGTATCTCATTGTTGTCAGGTGTATGAGGAAAGACGAGAATATGTAAA
>NC_090738.1:96955435-96960435 GCF_036898095.1 Palaemon carinicauda
TCCTGACCAGATAACGAGATTGGACAATTTATGGACAAACTCTAGATGAAAAAGAGATTTTAGAAATACTAGATATATTTTTAAATTGATTCGTGATAGTAAAAGTTTGTTTAATTTAAAAACATCAAAGATCCTGTTCTGTAGAAGTCAGTAAAATCCAAATTGCCATTTATAGTCTTAGCTACTGACGATTCTAGAAATAGTAAGTTTTGTAAGCGGATTGCCTAAAGCAGTTCCATCGAAAGTAGATCTCTCTCTCTCTCTCTCTCTCTCTCTCTCTCTCTCTCTCTCTCTCTCTCTCTCTCTCTCTCTCTCTCTGAGGGAATTATTGAAAGTCTTTATACAGTATTCACTGGAAGATACGAAATGTCTGAACGATTGGGTTCAAGTCTCAAAAGACCATCATTAGTATGCTAATTTTGAGGAAAATAAGCTAAGAGAGATGAGAATTAATGGAATAAAAGACACTTTACCATTTGCAGAGCATCATTCCTCAATCGCTGGAGAATACAAGTAGGTTTTCGTATAAAAAATAATCGTGAGGAGAATATTCGATTGAAAAGAACGAATCATGTCTGTGAATCCTATTTCTCAGATCCCTAATAAAAGACTAAATCTGTTCCTCGAATCGAGTAGAAACAGGAAGCGAAGGATAAAGTAGAAAGAATAGGAGAAGAGAGACACTTGTCAGAATCCCTATAACCTCCTGATGGTCATGTGCAAAGAAATTCAAGGAGTTACGCATCTTCGCACTTAGAAGTAAAATTATATATAGAGATGAAACTGTTGAGAAAAGATATCTTTACATTGAAGCTCTAACAAAAGATGATATGAATTATCTCTGAATGAGTGATTATGTTTTTTTTTTCTTGCTCAGTATGCAGAATGAAATACGATATAGAGACATATTTTGGTCTATCCCAAAATATTAACAAAATGAGAATAGGTTCATGAATTGTAATATGCCGTATCTATTTTTAATGTACATTCTGTACTCAACTTTTCCCTTTTTGCGGGCCAGAATATGTATCAAACACACGGATATATACATACATGTATACATGGGTACATACACACACACACACACACACACACACACACACACACATATATATATATATATATATATATATATATATATATATATATATATATATATATATATATATATATATATATATATATGTATATATATATATATGTATATATATATATATATATATATATATATATATATATATATATATATATATATATATATATATATATAATATGTATTTATATATAAATTGAAATTCACGTTTATTGGAAAGAGTGTAGTCCAAAACACTGCTGGGAATATTTTCCAATGAACATTATTTGCCTCCCACCCTACTTCAAAGTCCTTGAGCAAACAGAAAGGGTAAGGTATCAAAACAACGGCCCTTTTCAAAGTCTTGTTCCTTTCGGCAAATAAGGAAAGCGTCATTTTGAAGAAGGAAAAATATTTTACAAATCTTCTGGATTTGTCTTATTTATTGCTTATTCCATTATTTGTAGAATCTATTTTTTTTTCTCTCTTTTATTTATGTATTTAGTTCATTAGAAATAATGCTTTTGTTTAAATTTTAAGTCTTTAGTTGAGAGTTTAATTCATATATCTGCTAAGATATTAAGATAAGGCAATGACATAAGCATCAAATTTTAATGATATATCCGAATGTTATCATAAAAAAATAAAACATTTTAGTTCTTCTCATTATCATTAAAATTACTGTGTTCATAATGTTTTGTTGCAGCTTGCATCAGACTCCTAAGATCTTCCATATAAAAGGTGACGTAAATATTGAGTTAAAGAGCTCGCCTTTCATTTGCGGTCACCCATTCAAGTGCTGACCAAGGTATTACTTAGATCTGAAGATCCCGACGAAAGAGCTGTTCTAAGTAATGTTCCAAATGAATCAAAAGAAGTAATTTTTGAACTATAAGAAATTACCAAAAGTAAGTCTGGCAGGCGTTAGCTCATTTAACTAATTAAGCGATTAGTAATCATCCACATATAACTGTTAGATAATTTACCTATAGTTTTCAGCGTAGGCTAAGTAACGTAGGCTTAAGCTATACTTAGTTCAGCCTAGTTTAGTTTGGCTTAATGCTACTATAGAATTTTATTAACTATTAGGCCTAGTGACATGCTTGTTCTAAGCCTATCGAAAGATATTTGTTTTTTTGTTATTTTAGTTCTTTATATTATCATCATTAATATTGAAAATCTTACTGAAATAATTATAATTATAATTGCTATAATTATTGATATTATACTATTATCCTTATTATTGATAATATCATTGATATCACGCTTATTAGTATTTTTTCCATGATTATTTTACCATTATTTCAATCATTACAACCCGAATTCAAATATTCCTTATCTCTTTCATCATATTTGGCTAAGAATTGAAGAAAAATAATAATAATATTATTATTATTATTATTATTATTATTATTATCAATAGAAGAAGAGAATTATTAATATTCCTATCATTATTAATAAGAATATTATTATAATTACTTGCTAAGCTACAACCTGAGTTGCTATAAGCCCCGGCGGCCAAACAGGAAAAATAGCCCAGTAAGGAAAGAATACATGGAACAATAAAATATTTTAAGAACAGTAACAACATTAAAATCGATATTTCCTATATAAACTACAAACCCACTAACAAAACAAGAGGGAGAGAAATGAGAGAAAATAGTATGCCCGAGTGTACCTCCAAGCAAGAGAACTCTAACCCAAGACAGTGGAAGACCATGGTATACAGCCTATGGTACTACCCAAAGCTAGAGAACAATGGTTTGATTTTAGAGTGTTCCTCTCCTATAAGAGCAGCTCACCATACCTAAAGAGTCTCTTCTACCCGTACCTAGAGGAAAGTGGTCACTGAACAATTACAGTGCAGTAGTTAACTCCTTAGTTAAAGAAGAATTGTTTGGTAATCTTGGTGTTGTCATTTGTATGAAGAAAAAGGAGAATATGTTCAGAATACGCCAGACTATTCGGGGTATGTGTAGGCAAATGGAAAATAAACAGTAACTAGAGAAAAGTACCCAGTGTAGTTCTGTCTAGTCAGTCAAAGGACCCCATAACAATCTAGCTGTAGTATCTCAGCGGGTGGCTGGTCCCCTGGCCAACCTACTACCTACAAGGCATAATAATAATAATAATAATGATAGTGATAATAATTAAAATAATAATAATGATACTACTACTACTACTACTACTACTACTACTACTACTACTACTAATAATAATAATAATAATAATAATAATAAACTTATTATTAATATAATTTCTATTGTCACTACAAAATACAGAAAGAATACCACTAAAAAGACATAATCCCAACTAGAATCATCAATGGGTGTAAAGGAGTTCATGAATGCGAAATGCATTTGCACAATTTGGCAGTGGATCCTCTTCCAGGTCTCGCCTTCAGCATCAGAAGAGGCCAATTTGGGTGTTTAAAAAGCCGGCCAAGGACCCATTCCGAAAGCAAATGATAAACAGGAATGGCCGAGCCACTCTCCGGAAAGTTCTCAGCGAGAAGATAAAATTTTAGCGTTGTCTTCTTACTGTTTGCGTATTGTGCATGAATACACACGTAGTCTCTCTCTCTCTCTCTCTCTCTCTCTCTCTCTCTCTCTCTCTCTCTCTCTCTCTCTCATTACACACACACATATATATACATACATACATACATATATATATATATATAATATATATATATATATATATATATATATATATATATATATATATATATATATATATATAATGTGTGTGTGTTTGTGTATTCATTATATACCAGAAGATCTATTTGTGATACCTTATACCTGAAATTTTTAGTCTGACAAAAATAAATTGTAGAAACATTGCATCGCTGTTTTCTAGTCTTCCAAAGATCAAAGTATCGTCTTGTAATTAGGAAATCAAAGGACGACTCAACCTCTTCTCATCAGTCTCCTCTAATGGAAGCTAATCTCATGTTAATGGCAGCTCTGTTCGGATCACGAAATGTGTCCGGGTCTTCGGCTTGGTAAGATCACATGGCAAAGAATCTGAAAGGGATGTGGTGGTTAAAGTGGTAACGTCCCTGATAGGTGAAAGCCAGACTGCAGTTCGAATCCCACTTAAACTTGTTAGTTTCTTTAGTCGCTGCAACCTCACCATCCTTGTGAGCTAAGGATGGGGGCTTAGGGGAGCCGTTAGGTCTATCTGCTGAGTCATCAGCAGCCATTGCCGAGAGAAATTATTTCTGGTAAGATAATACAATAATCCTGATGAAAAAAATAATAACATTAATGAAAAAGTCTAAATAAAGGTCTGCATTTTGGCATGTGGAGGCAAAATTTTAATAGATTAATTAATGCTGAAAAACAAGATTTCGAGCATTAATATGTAAATTCTACAAAATATTTTTAATTCAAGAAAAAATAGTAACTCCAAATAAAGTTTACTTTCATTGTCATTGATATTATTATTACAATTAGTATTAGTAATACTATTATTATCATTATAATAAGAAACTTTCCCCTTGTATAATACAAAAAATACTAAATCTTATATCTCATATACGGAATGCTAACACGACAGACATAAACCTCCACAGAATGTGATCAATCTAAAGTATCTGAAAATATACTTCCAAAATTGATTTCTCATAGATGAAAAGATTAACTTTCAGGTCTTCGTACTTTGCAAAGACAATGAAAATAGAAAATAAAAATTACAAATTACTATTGGGTAGTTTCATCGTCTCTGTACCATGGTCTGCCACTGCCTGGGGGTAGAGTTATCTTGCTTGAGGGTACACTCGGGCACATTATTTTATTTCCTTTCTCTTCTTCTTGTTTTGTTAAAGTTTTTATAGTTTATATAGGAAAAATTTATTTTAATGTTGGTACTCTTCTTAAAATATTTTATTTTTCCGTGTTTTCTTTCCTCACTGGGCTATTTTCCC
>NC_090738.1:96965435-96980435 GCF_036898095.1 Palaemon carinicauda
TGACATATCTGTTTTTGATGTTATTAATAGCTTATATAGGACATATCTGTTTTGACGTTGTTACTGTTTTAGAATGCTTTATTGTTAACTTGTTCTCATCATTTATTTATTTCCTTATTTCCTTTTCTCACTGGGCTATTTTTCCCTATTGGAGCCCTTGGGCTTATACTATCTTGTTTTTCCAACTAGGGGTGTAGCTTGGCTAGTAATAATATTAATAATGATACTACTACTACTACTACTACTACTACTACTACTACTACTACTACTACTACTACTACTACTACTACTAATAATAATAATAATAATAATAATAGAGAAGGAGTAATTCAAATTACATATAGTGTTTCCACCAACGTAGGTTATATCTTTCATGCAATTTGCTTTCTCCTAAAAAAAAAAAAAGATATTCTACTGGTTTTTTATATAAATAATCTTAAAGAGATCTGTTAGTTAAATTACTTTATAAGTGAATAAAGCGAATAAATAGTTTCTTCGGAAATTGAATGTATATGGAAAAATATTTATGTGGTAAAAATGGAGATGGTTTTCTTATAAACAAACATGATTAGAATATTTTTTGGGGTTGTTAAGTGTCTTTTTTTTTCAAATTTTATTATTGCCTGTATTAACCAATTTGTAAGTAAATAAATACTAGCAATAAATTACTAAAAATGGGAAAATAAGGAATTTCTCAATACAAAATTTTAAAGGCAAATATAACAACCAGTACTACTAAATTAAAGTAAAGCAGTTTTTCCACAAAGTCTTAACGATAGATAATATATAACCAGCTCTACAAAACTTAACTAACGCAGTTTTTCTACACAGTTTCAAATATTTTGAAATAATTCAAGCCATTTACACGGAAAATGAAATGTTTTTCCAAGCAAAACTATTTATGAAGAATTGATATGCGAATTTAAGTGTTTCTTATTGTAATTGATATAATATTATTTAACTGTTCACTTATCAGTAATTTCCCTACCCAACCATATATATCTATGGATGATATAATCCAAGACCCGGAGAGTAGGATGCTATTTATATATTCTAATGGAACTCACAAATCACAAGCAAAGCGAAGGAACCTGGATCAATTACTGGTTCTTGGGGCGAAGTCGATGAGGGAAACTTGTCATGTTAAAAGAAATAAAGAAAGTAACGTGGAGAGAGAGAGAGAGAGAGAGAGAGAGAGAGAGAGAGAGAGAGAGAGAGAGAGAGAGAGAGAGAGAGAGAGAGAGAGAGAGAGAATCCTCATTTGTAATGAAAAATATGTTGGTGATAATTACAACCTAAATGAAATCTATATTTTATTCAAAACCGGACGTGTTCCAGATATGACGTCCTCTTATCAGTGTCTTCATGTTTTCGTAAAAGTATTCTGAATGATAAGATGTGAAGAGAATATATTTGAAAATTAAGTAAGAATCTTCAAAAAAAGTCATATCCTTTAAGTATAATTGCATATATGCAAAACTGGAAATATAAGTTCAATTAGTAGAACCATTATCTTGTATCTCTTACTCGAAGAAAGGAAGATTTAGATAAAAACTTCTTAGATATATAAAGTGTTTCCAATTAAGTAGATCATGTTACATATTTCTCCTCAATAAGAAAAAGTATCATTCTAATTTCCTATTCATGAAACGAACCTTTAAAGATATGTATTAATAAAATGCCTACTTTGTAATGAGTTATTTAAAAGAGCAATGGTTTCGCTGAATATGAAATATATACGATGAGTTATTTACATGTTGGAGATAGAGATATGGCTATTATACATATTCTATTTTCTTTGATTGTTAAATGAGTAACGCCTTTTTGCAGTTTGACCATAGTATGTACCGACTAACTTGAAAAGTCGATTTAGTTTTCAAAATATATGAAGTATAAATAACATATTATCAGACAACAGTTGTGAAATTAGTAATAGGAAAAGATAAAATTAGAATAGCATATATCAATCAGATTATATGATTTTAATTATAGTAGTTGTTGTTCTTGTTTGATTGTGATTTCTAAAAAGTTCTATACACCTAAACGTATGTATTTCCTTATTAAAAAATATTGAGGGTCAAATCATTAAACTAGAATTTTGTGTGAGATATTTTTAGGTATTAAAGCATTTAAGTTATTATTTCAATAACCGACCCACCCCTAAGAAAATGAGATTGGGAAAAGCATGACCCAAGAGCCGAAGCATAAGATGCTATTCAAAGATACTAATGAAATTCATAACACTTTCATAAATAACAAGCGAAGTGAGGGAACCCGAAGCAATTATTGGTTCCTTGAGGAGAAGTTGTTGAGGGAAAGTTCTCATATTAAAAGACGACATGTGGAGAGAGAGAGAGAGAGAGAGAGAGAGAGAGAGAGAGAGAGAGAGAGAGAGAGAGAGAGAGAGTGAGAGAGACCCCTAATTCTAATGAACAAGATGTTGATGATTATTACAACTTAAATTAAAGCTGTATTCTATTCATTAGCAGATGCAATCTCAGCTTTTGACTGATAAAACGTGAAGAGAATATGATAAAAAATTATATATTTCTAAAACTGAAGATATAGATTAGTTTTCTAATTGAACTAATGTTCTTTTCGGGTTGTTCCTTAATAATAATAATAATAATAATAATAATAATAATAATAATAATAATAATAATAATAATAATAATAATAATAATAATAATGGTAACGATAATTTTAATAAATATAACAATAATAAAAATGTCAAACATTTTGATAATAAGAGATGTGGATGAAATCATTAACACTAAACAGATACGTTCCTTTTAAGTAGAGTATACTATATAAGCATAATATCTTATTTCACTCAGGCAAGTATAAAAAAGGTAGGGGAAAAAGTTTTGTTGTTGAACCAGCTTAACAAGTAATCCAACTTTTGCTTTAAAGTTTTGGGGCTATTTAAAACTATAATGCGATAATTTTGCTAATCTATTTTATCTTTTAGACCTATTATTTTTTTCAAAACTATGAAATAACTGATATCGAGAATATTTTATTAGTTAAAGTTCAGCTCAACTTCGTTGCAACGGTTATCTTTTCAAAATCATGTATTTTTGTACGTATGTCCATGTGTTTGTGATTCACATAACTCAAGAACTATTTGAATGAATCTCATAAAATTTGGTAGGATCGTTCAAGGATAATTTGATTAAATCTTGGAAGGGATTGGGTCAAAGGTCAATGTAACGAAAAAGTCAAAGAGGTTTTTGTGCAATATCGTGGTAAATTATAATTTGATTTGCATGAAACTAATGCCCAAAAAAGGGCATAATTCAGTTGTTTATCTTGTGATTTGGGGGTGATTGTTATATTTGTTATATTGTGGTCAAGTTTTATCCATTTTGCATGAAAGCAATGCCAAAAGATGCACAATTCAATCGCCTATCTTTGATAAAAAACATGATGGAGGTCAAAAGTCAAAGGTCAAAAATGTATTTTTATTATATAGTGGGAAAATCTCATGAAATTTGGTTGGATAACTGCCATTGATCCAGAACATATTTGATTAGGTTTCGGAAGTGATTTGGTCAATGGTCAAGGTCAAGGTCACTAAAAGTCAAAAAGTCTTTTTGCTATATTGTGATAGATTTTTATTCGATTTCCATGAAACTAATGACAACAATTGCAGAATTTAATTGTCTATCTTTTTATGTGGTGTTGGCAAAGGTATGCACTCTACTAATTACCCATTCTAGTTTGCAATCTAATTACCTGTTACCTGATGTATGATTCTTTTCCTAATAAACACAATGGTCTTATTACAAACAAATATAATTGCTTACAGAAATTATGAAATTTCATAAATTACAATTCATATAAATTCTTTAAGTAGATTCTTAATTTTACTTTTCATTTCAACCCTCAGTCATTATAAAAACCATTATTTGACGATGAAGTTTATTGTATTTACGATCTGTGTTTGTTTGTTTATGCGGCCCACGGAGGAGGAACATTAGATTAAAATTCAAGTGTAATTTCATGCCTTAAATCACAGACGGGTAATTTATGCTGATATCGATAATAATGGGATTCATGACGCTAGGAATAGCGGCCATTTAATTCTCGATTCCTCATGGAGGCTCAGCCATCATTTGATATTAAAACAGAAGGGTTTCCTCGGTTGTTTAAAACCAAGAGGAATTGTAGCTATTTAAGAGATGGACGTTTGGTTTTGTGGCAGGGTTACAGACACCTGCCATACGCGGGATACACACACACAGTGGTTCCATTGATATTCATAAAGCATATCCCTTTCATATTCCAGTGATGCAGTGGCAAAATGGTCCAAATATATATAACAATAAATCTTTTAAATGTTTTCTCTCTCTAGTTATGTGAAACCTTCTATGATGGATGTGTGTGCATATATATATATATATATATATATATATATATATATATATATATATATATATATATATATATATATATATATATATATATATATATATATATATATATTTATATATATATATATATATATATGGGAATATATATATATATATATATATATATATATATATATATATATATATATATATATATATATATATATGTGTGTGTGTGTGTGTGTGTGTGTGTGTGTGTGTGTATGTTGGTGTGGGTAAAATAACCAATACAAATCTCCTTTCCCTTTTGGAGATGGTATAAGGGCTAAAATGGCCTGGTATTCTTAGAAAGAGGTTTTAGGTATGTTCCTAAAGCCTCCACTCGTTTTCTTGAACTTCACAGATGCTCGTATTTATTTATGCTTTGTAAGTCTTGTGCGGTAGTTGGGATTGACAATAGTTCTAGATATAGGTTATCACAATACTTCACCGCTCAGTCATGTATTCAGGTGACCAATCTCTAGCTCACCAGAACGGTAAGATATGCTTCAATGGAATCTTTCAGACCTGAGAGTAATTTAAATTCAGGACCAAATGCATGGTAAATTTCTTGAATTGCCACTGAAGTATTATACCCTGAATTTGCTTAGCTTATGTGGCCTCCATTATCGCAGTGAATTAAGTCGGCTACTGTAAATTATTTAATTACTGCAAAATAAATAAGAAAAAGCAGACTTAGAGATTGATCTTAGTCAGCTCATCAGAAGCATATTTTTTTGTGAGAGACTTGAATGGAAGTTAAATATTTTTGTTATGGGTATATTTTACAGAAAAAGACTGCGATCAATATTATACCAAGAAGGGTTTAGGGATCATACAATCTTCATAATTTAAGATATTTATGTAGAAACCATGACAGCTGGTGCGTTATAAACTTAAAACATGTGTAAAAGCTACTGAGAAAAACATTGAAAACAATTTATTTTGTACTTAATTCTGGTTAAAGAAATTAATCTTTAAAATATGCATTTCATGTATTACATAACGAGGACCTATTAATTGTCCCAATGAGTTTTATTCCACATTCGTTTCTATTAAAAAATCTGCAAACTTTTTTATATGTTTTATATCTTTTTGTGTTGATTTCTATTTTTCAAAACTTTCTCAAATCCCAACGACTGCTATGAATATGTACTATTTACGTATATATTACATATAGCTTGAAAAGACAATATTGGCTGTCGATTCTACTGCTTCTTCTAACAAACAACCAAACCTTGTGAATCACACCGAAACTGGTCATTTATTATAAGTATCAACGGTAAATAGATGAGAATGGAAAAATTTCACAAATTATCTTCCTGTACTTTAAAATATCGTCAGTGTTTATTCTGTCATTGAGATTTATAATATAGATTAAGAATTATGTTTTTTTTTTTCTTTTTATACCATCCATTTCTAATTCTATATCTGCAGCCTTAATTGAATATTTTATCTCAGCATATCAAGAAAGACATCTGATCGTCTTGACGTAGATTTTCAAAATAGGGATGAAAGAAAAAAAACTATAACAACCTCAATAAATATTGAAAGGAAGTTTATGAGATTATGAATTTGAGTAAGAAATCATTAAAAAAAATTATTATTTCAACGTATTCATACATTTAAAAATGATCTTCCTTTTGGAAAAAAATAGTAGAATTAATGGGATCCAAATTAGGCCCCCGCCCACTGCAGGAATCTGGCAGATGTCAACGGTCAAACAGTCAGTAAAATGGTCCAGTTTTCATATCAAATATTTCCGGTTCCACTGCTGGAAAATTGCTTATTATGAATGGCATGAAATCCAACCTCCACCCCCCCCCCCCCTTCACTACACAAAAAAGAATACTTAATCAAGTCCATGGAATTAACTGACTAAATTTTCATAGATGGATTATTGTATTTCGAAATATAAATGGTTTCTACTGATTCATTATTACCAATTTGTTTTGATTATACGATTGTCAAAATATTAGCATTTTTAATTATTCATGCATGAAATATTCAACGAAATAAGTTTAATTACTATTTACAATTATATTAGCACTTGAGAAGTATAGGAAAACAAGATTTTTTTTTTTTTTGGGGGGGCCCTTTTGATACGATATTATACATGAATTCTACTACTACTACTACTACTACTACTTCTTCTTCTTCTTCTTCTTCTTCTTCTTCTTCTTCTTCTTCTTCTTCTTCTTCTTCTTCTTCGTGATTTCAGGGATTATTATTAAAAGACACATTTCAGCCGGTTTCAAAATTCGATATCGCTCATGAATAAAGTAAAAGATTATTCGTTCCATATAAAACTTGATTTATTTCAAAACCTTTTTCGTAATACTAGAATGTATTCTTTTGCTCCTTTTTACCCAAAACTTCATTGGTGATTTCGAGAGCAATTGAGCCTCCAGGTTATTTTCTTCTATTTATAGAATATTTGGTTTACATTTGAAAACCCTGAGTGAGGGCGCATGTCGCCGGGTGTTACAGCCGCCACTCTTACAGATCTCAGTGGTAGTAGCAACTAATCAAGAGAGAGCCTCATTGGCTCATGTGGAGAAGGATTCCATGTCAACATCAGTTGAACATGGGTTAGTCAGGTCTAAGTCCAAGTTCTTTTCTTGTCTTCATCCATTATTTTAACAAATATTTTTCAAATCCTGACGGATATGACTTTTCATTCCAAATTAAACCTGCTTTTGAGCGCTTATTTTTTTTATGTCACTTATCTCTATATCTATCTATCTATCTATCTATCTATCTATCTATCTATCTATCTATTTATCTATTTATCTATATATCTATCTATATATCTCTCTTTATAGAAACTATATTATTTATACGTATATATTTCTATTTTGGTTAATATTTCTTTTTTTTTCAGGGAAGGGTAACGTTTGAATATTATATAATAGGTGCGTTTTGTTTGTTTATATGGCTAGCGTATATGAATTTGGCTCTAAAATACAGTAAAATAGCAAAACTATATTAATCTGTCATATTCTTATTCAAAATATTTTCAAATCTGCAATAATGGAAAAAATAATAAAAATATCGAACCATGAAAAATCTTTGAATTGGGCTACTCACTTTTCAATGGAAATTTAGAATTGTTTTAAAACGTTAATAAAGTTTAAATGTCATATAAGCAAAGGAAATAAACAATTGATTAAATTCGTTTTTAGAAAATAAATTTAAATTACTTTCTGGGATTTTTTTACATGAACATATTGCGACTATACAGTAGTTATAAAGTCCTGCGCACTAACCTTTTATTTTTTACTTGTCAAAATGCAAATGAAAGAAAAAAATGGTAACATGATGGCCCGAACAACTTTTCTATGCAACAGTTACATAAAATATGAGTGACTGAAAATTGATGAGAAATGTACATGCAATGCTAAAGAAATTTTTACTAGGGGATCAAGTTTTTTTTCCTGTGTCCTTTGATTTAAAAGAATGAATATTTGTGCTACGGATGGGAATGAAATTGAAAATATTACTTATATGAAATAAATTGTTCGTCTTTAATCAGCCAATATTGCTTGAATATCTTGTTACCCTCAAAATTAGACTCATATTTCACACCATAACGACTATTGAGACTATTTATATTTGTCAATAAAAGTTAGGTAACACAAGAATATATGTATAAATTAAAGATAACCATAACTGAATATGATAAAACTATTTTCATCAAATACTATATCTTTTTATTCCTTAAAGAAGAAAGAATTATCTTGTAATATATTTGTTCAAGACTTTCGAGCAATTTTCAATGGAAATAAAATAGGTTTATTTTCTATTCTAAATTATTGATAGATTTAAAACAGTAGGAAATAAAACACACTAACAAGGAGATTTCTCTTGCCCTGTATTCAGAACCTTTCAGCATCTTTAAAGTGATAAAATAAAAGTGTGTAAGTTACAATAGAGGATAAGACGATATTGACGTAAATTTAACTGTATTTGCTGTTTTCGGCAAAGGTTGTAAAAGTGTCTTGAATTTAAGAAGTGATTTGGAAATATTGCATTAGTGACATTTTTGCAAACATTCGAGATTAAGAAGTTTATTCATTATTATGAAAATAGAGGAAAAATTACGAATATAAACGGGAAGCGGAAAAGGATATGAAAATTATAATTTAGATCGACAATAAGGTCAACTGAGCATAAGATTTTTTCATGCTGACATATATTTAATTACGATTAATATTAAAAAAAAAATAATTAGAACAATTGATTATATACTGAGTAAGGTAAAATATGATAGAGCAAATATTATGTATCGATGAGGAAAAGTCATATATCGGGCATGTCTGTTTGAAACGGGAAAGGAAAATGATTGATTAATTTTCAGTATATTTATTGGACAAAAGTATTTTCGAAATATCATTAAAACTGTTTCTAAACTGATATAAGAGAGGTCTTCAACGAATAATAGATTTTAGATAATTAAGTAAGCACTTCGATCATATTATTTACCTTACTGGAAATAAAAGAAAAAAAACTATTAGGAAAAAATAAAAACATTGAAGGATCTGATATTTGTCTTTTTCTTAGTTATTATCAAAGTTAAGGAACAAGAAATGAAGAAAAGTTCTAGACTTCATAAGAAGTTAAGCCAAAAAATTGGTTTAAATTTAATCAGAAGAATTTCTCAAAAGAAAAAACTTCTCTACTAAACTATTCCGTAATCTAATAGGGGAAATATACTTTATGCAGATCAAATTAATAATGAGAATGAATCGTAAAGACTTTACAATAAAGTTTCAAGATTGGGGCAGAAAATTTGTTAGTTAACGGAATGGAATGGAAAAATATATGTATGTTTGTATTGATATATCAGAGAGAGAGAGAGAGAGGAGAGAGAGAGAGAGAGAGAGAGAGAGAGAGAGAGAGAGAGAGTTACAAGGATTTTGGGTGTCTCAAAGATAGTCTATCGGGAAGAGACTCCATTTGCTCTTGGGTAAAAACGATTTAGTTTAAACATCTAGAGAGCTATTTTTTTTTTTTTTTATCTTGTCTAAGTAATCTTTGAACTCGTTCACCATGTTACTGTTTACTATATCCACTGGAAGCCAATGCCGTGTGTTTGCTATTTTGTATGTAAAGAAATTACCACATTGAGTGGGTTTTATCTTGCTCATTTCCAGTTTGAGAGAGAGAGAGAGAGAGAGAGAGAGGAGAGAGAGAGTAGAGAGAAGAGAGAGAGAGAGAGAGAGATATTATTTGAATTATATGCCAAATTCTTTTTATACGTGATTTGGAGATGCATTTAATTTACAGAAATATTCTTTTTTTTATCACGTTACAATTCTCTCTCTCTCTCTCTCTCTCTCACTTCTCTCTCCTCTCTCTCTCTCTCTCTCTCTCCCATTTGGTATTTGGTCTAGTCATCTGCTATAATGACTTTAACCCTTATTTATTGATATTCATATTTGCAGAACAGGAGAAAAGGTAGAAATCACTACATTATTAACAGCGTCTACCGCTACATGTTAAAGAAAATGTCTGTGAAAATTAATGTTCATTAAACAATAAGTATTACGTAATAAACTTAGTAATTTAGTTAATAGATATAAATTTCAAATAACTACACATACCTGATATACATATATATATATATATATATATATATACTATATATATATATATATATATGTATATATGTATATATATATATATATATATGTATATATATAGATATATATATATATATCATACACATATACACACTCCGCAAATTAACCGATAGTCGACGTACTTAATTTAATGAATAAATAAATATCAAGAGAAAAGATGGATCACTTTACTTTGCTAGATTACCTAATCTGATTTGATTGTTTATTTCCTCTCTTGTGGTTTCTTTATTTCCTGGTTTCCTTTTCTCACTGCATTATTTTTTTTCCTGTTGTAGCCCCTGAGCTTATAGCATCTTGCTTTTCCAATGACGGTTTATGGCATAGCTTTGCAATAATAATAATAATAATAATAATAATAATAATAATAATAATAATAATAATAATAATAATAATAATAATAATAATAATAATAATACAATTGGGATATTTCTAGTTTTATCAATCTTGTTTTCGGTCCATAATATCCAAATCGTTACTATTTGTATTTCTACTTTTCGTTATTTATTCTTTAAGAATTGTCGAAAATTAGGTCCTATCTTCTTTTTTAATATATATAACTAATGATTGCGTTTTTAAACTGTGTTGTAAGGTTTGACTATATAGTAGCCTTGTTTTCCCTTTGAATGGTATAAACTAACATGTAAACAATACTAATTATTATATAAAATTACTACTACATAGTTGCCTAAAGGTTTCTGCTACCTTACAAAATTAATAATGATATGTCACCTTGCACAAACATAATTAGAACAGTCTACCTTTCACTCACATAAAAACACACACTCAGACACATACCTAAACACACAATACACACACAGGCACATACCTAAACACAAAAACTCACACAGACACATACACATACATATACTAATGAATAGGAAATGCATTAGTGTTTATTCATTATGAGCGTAAAGTAACATGCTAACCTGTTTTTAATATATATTTTTGTATAAATGTCAAAGTCTTCTTAGAGTACTATGTGATTTGTAAAATAGTTCATCTCAGGAGCTTTAATATTGTTTCTTTTTGATTGACTTCACAATTATGTTTCACCTCTATTTAGGGGGAGTCAGTTCAGCAATACATTTAAATATTGGCACCCTTGGCTTCCACAAATAAAATCCTACTGCCTTTCTGGCTTCTCGTAATAACTTATGATTCCCTTGTTTCTCATCGTGCCATAATCTTTTACATACAATCCAAATTACATGAGCGCAGCAGCCACTTCCATTTCCCCACCATTAATGTGACATTCTTTATTTCACCTTCCCATTTGCGTTTACTGTCACTAACTTACTCTTTCTTACATTAACTCTAAACTTTCATCATTAACAAAGACTTTAAGACCCCCTTTACCAGCTTCTGAAGTGTCCTTTCTATATTCCCAGTCATCAGATGTACCCATTCGCATTTATTTTGTAATCCACATTCCCTTCTTTGGCTTTTCACATCACGCCATCAATATTGAAGTTAAACAGTTACTGAGACATAAAGCACTCTTTTATCTGATCCCATTACACACCACTGTAGTATTCACTTTCCTTCCTAAATCCGCTAATAAACGTTTCACTTCTTCTAAGAATTATTTATTGCTTCTTAAACCTACTTTTTTTACCCAGTATTATCTTACTTTCCAGTGTTTCTCGACTAATTTCATCATTCCAGTTTTTTAGGGCCCATATATGTTTCATACAACCATTTCCTATCAAAATGAAGCGTTTTGCATAACTGCTTCATAACAAATACTTAAACCGCGTAATAATATCCTTGCCCAAACTCACACTCTTCATCCAATATTAGTCCTTTTGTCAACCGGACTACATTCTTAGTACAATTTCTATCATACTCTTCACCCATTATATTGAGAGATGTTGAGCCCATATAGATCATAAATTTACCTTTATCTTTTTTATTTTCATGCGACTTATATATTTGCTTAACCAAACATAACATAAAATCCCTCAGCATCAAATCTATTACATTATCACTACCGCACTATGTCATTTCACTTCTGACACAATTAAATCTTGGTGTCTTTCATTTCTTTCAGTTACCTCATCGCCTTTTCAAATATGTCCCTCTGACAGTCACTTCCAATAACATGTTCATCATTGCACAAAATCTTTCAAGTCTTGCACCACCCAGCTTTGGCACTCTGTTATCATCAATATTCAACAAACCTTCAAAAATACAAATTCCTTTAACCCAAGAATGCATGAACGTCAAACATCTCTCCAGCGCATGCTTTATTCTTAAATCCACTTGTTCTTCAATCATTTTCTCTTCATTTAAATCTCTGGAAAGAGTTCTGTAATCTTTCTGAAGTTTCTATCACGTTCTATCCGTGGATTTATTTGCTATTCATTTCTCTATCATTTATTCATTGGCACCCGGCATCACCAAATATGCCAGCGAACACCTGTTCCTCTCTTTTTAGCATGGAGCTGAACATTAAATAATTTTCTTCTTACTAGTCGACCTTTTATCTTTTCTTTCAAACAAGTGATCCACACACAAGCACACACAATTATAATTGTCTTCAACAGACTGATGGCAAGATAATGTGAAGAATGATCTAGAGAGAGGTGGTTTGGTGGCAGAGAATGCCTTCAATATAAGGCATTGGAAAGGGCGCATCAAGCGACCGACATTTGCATATGAAGATAATGGTGGGAAAGAAGATATAAATAAAGATATTCACAAAACCAATCAGCATTAGCGTGGTTTAAACAATTTAACACCAGCTACAAAAAGCTAATCTTCTTCATGACTGAACTTCCCAAACTTTGCTAAAACCAATCCCCTCTCCAGCTCAGGGAAGAAGATAGTCTGGTAACAGTGAAAAATTATATCTTCATATCTAGCTTACAATAATCAGAAATTCAAACTTAAAAATTTTTAAAAGAGAAAAATAATTGAATACACGTGCATCTATATATATATATATATATATATATATGTGTGTGTGTGTGTGTGTGTGTGTGCATGTATATATATATATATATAATATGTGTGTGTGTGTGTGTGTGTGTATGTATATATAGATCAAGGGATAGACAGATCGCTATATAGGTATAAGATATGCTCTGTATGGATTTTCCCATTATAAAGAATATTTACTTTTCCAAATCTGTATTATATTAAAGTGCAACAGAAAATTTAAGTCGATCGTGTAATATCAGGAATATATATATAATTTATCCCATGATTATCCATAGTATATTGTTCAGAGTACTGATCGTGAAGCTTTAAAACAAATGATCGAATACACGTGCATCTATATATATATATATATATATATATGTGTGTGTGTGCATGTATATATATATATATATATATATACATATATATATATATATATGTGTGTGTGTGTGTGTGTATGTATATATAGATCAAGGGATAGACAGATCGCTATATAGGTATAAGATATGCTCTGTATGGATTTTTCCCATTATAAAGAATATTTACTTTTCCAAATCTGTATTATATTAAATGCAACAGAAAATTTAAGTCGATCGTGTAATATCAGGAATATATATATAATTATCCCATGATTATCCATAGTATATTGTTCAGAGTACTGATCGTGAAGCTTTAAAACAAATGATCTTTTATTTCATCAAATATATATATATATATATATAATATATATATATATATATACTGTATATATTACCAAAATACCGATAAATCGGTTGGAACTTTTGACCGGGGAAACGTTTGTCTATATCCGAACATAACTTGACAACAAAACGTTTACCCGATTGAGCGGTTTAAAGAATTTATATAAAAATTTTAACCGGGTGTCGCCGGTCGCTTGCTTTTGACATTACCCATAGTCATGGCGAGGAGTAGCAGATTTACTTTGAGAGAGAGAAATGTATCATATTATCGGTACCTAACCAAATTTTTTATCAGTTTATTTTGATCAGTCAGTTTTTATCAGTCAATAGTCAATACTCATAGGACTTGAGGTGTTAGGATAGAGGAGGCATGATATCCGAGGTAAGAGGTAAAACCTACAAGGTAAAGGGTAAGGAGTAAGAGGTAAAAGGTAAGAGGTAAAAGGTAAGAGTTACTAGGTTAGAGGTAAAACTTACAAGGTAAAAGGTGAGAGGTAAGAATAAGAGGTACGAGATAAGAGGTACGAGGGTAACAGGTACGAAGGTAAAAGGTACGAGGTAAAAGGTGAGAGGTAAGATGTAGGAGGTAAGAAGTTAGAGTTAAACGTTAACAGGTAGGATGTAAGATGTAAGACTAAAAGGTAAGGGGTACGAGGGTAGGGAGTACGGATTAATTAGAGTTAAAATGTATGAGATAAAAGTTAAGAGGTAGGATGTTATAAAAGAGGTTCGTTAAAGGAGGGGAAAAGATGGTGAATTAGAACTAAAAGGCAGGATGAAAAGTGCAAAAGAATGTAGTAAGATTTAAGAGTGGGAAGAATAAACATTAAACATTGTAGGAAAGTAGGAGGAGGTAAAACATATCAAAGGTTGGCGTGTATGCTATTTCATCATTTAACGTTATAGTTGTAGGTACGTTACCCAGAATTTTTTTGTTTTATGACTATGGGTAATGTCAAAAGCAAGCGACCCGTGACACCCCGGTTAAAATTTTTATATCAATTCTTTAAAACCGCTCAATCGGGTTAAACGTTTTGTTGTCAAGTTATGTTCGGATATAGACAGACGTTTCCCCCGGTCAAAAAATATCACTCTTTTTTTACGCAAGCGTATTGATTAACTAGTTTATAGTCATATCTTCAAAATATGAGGTCAAACATGTCTATAACTTATTATTCAGAAGCTGAGAAATAAACGTTGAAAGTTCGCTTAAAGATGTCACTTTGATGCCTTTTGAAACTTAAGTACGTGACTACAGCCTTCGTGATTACCGCAAAACATTCCCACATAGCCTAATACACAATTTAAAAGATAATCTACAAAACCTGAGGTCGAACA
>NC_090738.1:96985388-96990388 GCF_036898095.1 Palaemon carinicauda
CTAACCTCCAAAAAGGCTCAGTGTCAGAATAAGTGACGTTTATTTAATCATAATAAGAAGAGGGTTTCATCTGCAGGATTTCTAATATCTCGCTTATCTCTGCCATGTAAATTGCGTGTCACACTAAGAGGATTTCAGGCTTTATACGATGTCTTTTTTTATTCTCAGAAGAGTTTTATTTTTTTTCTCCTTCTTTTATGTTCATGCATATGCATTTCATTTCAGTCTTTTAATCACTCTTCAAAAGGACGGAATAATCTTTTACAGAGATGAAAAGATAATCCTGTCCATGGTTCGCTGGTCAACTTCGTAGAGACAAAAAGAAACTTTCTAATAAATCTTCTTCGTTCGAATGTTGTCATACTCGTAGTTCATCCTGTCATTTGGAAAATCTTTTTATTTTAGGTTTCAGAAATAGACATATGATAAACGATATATAATATGACTTTACCTTTTCATAGAAATCCAGAGAAAACATAGAAATTAGGATCCATCCTGACCAGATAACGAGATTGGACAATTTATGGACAAACTCTAGATGAAAAAGAGATTTTAGAAATACTAAATATATTTTGAAATTGATTCGTGATAGCAAAAGATTGTTTAATTTAAAAACATCAAAGATCCGTTCTGTAGAAGCCAGTTAAATCCAAATTGCCATTTATATTCTTAGCTACTGACGATTCTAGAAATTGTAAGTTTTGTAAGCGGATTGCCTAAAGCAGTTCCATCGAACGTAGATCTCTCTCTCTCTCTCTCTCTCTCTCTCTCTCTCTCTCTCTCTCTCTCTCTCTCTCTCTCTCTCTCTATCTGAGGGAATTATTGAAATTCTTTATGCAGTATTCATTGGAAGATACGAAATGTCTGGATGATTGTGTTTAAGTCTTAAAAGACCATGATTAGTATACTAATATAAAGGAAAATATGCCAAGAGAGAAGAGAATAAATGGGAGAAGAGACACTTTACCATTTTCGAAGCATTATTTCCCAGCCGCGGGAGAATTCAAGTAGTTGTTCGTATCAAAAAGAAACGTGAAGAGAATATTCGAGTGAGAAGAACGAATCATGCCGGTGAATCCTATTTCTCAGATCCCTAATAAAACACAAAATCCGTTCCTCGAATCGAGTAGAAACAGGAAGGAAAGGATAAAGTGGAAAGAATAAGAGAAGAGAGACACTTGTCAAAATCCTTATAACCTCGGGATGGTCATGTGCAAAGAAATTCAAGGAGTTACGCATCTTCGCACTTAGAGGTGAAAGGGAAGTACATATAGAGATGAAGCTGTTGAGAAAAGATATCTTTACATTGAAGCTCTAACAAAAGATAATATGAATTATCTCTGAATGAGTGATTATGTTTTTTTTTTTTCCCTTGCTCGGTATGCAAAATAGAATACGATATAGAGACATATTTTGGTATATCCCAAAAATATTGACAAAATAATGAGAGTACTTTTATGAATTATAATATGCCTTATCTATTTCTAATGTACATTCTGTATTCAACACTTCCCTTCTGTGGGCCAAAATATGTATAAAACACAGGGATACATACATACATATATACATGGGTACATACAGACACAGACACACATACATAATTATATATATATATATATATATATAATATATATATATATTATATATATATATATATATATATATATATATATATATATATATATATCTATATATATATACTATATATATATATATATATATATATATTATATATATATATATATTAATATATATATATATGTATATATATATATATATATATATATATATATATATATATATATATATATATATATATATATATATAGAGAGAGAGAGAGAGAGAGAGAGAGAGAGAGAGAGAGAGAGAGAGAGAGAGAGAGAGAGAGAGGCATCAATGATTGTTTTTCTTGAAATGCACGTTTTATTGGAAAGAATGTAGTCCAAAACACTGCTGGGAATATTTTCCAATGAACGTTATTTGCCTCCGATCCTACTTGAAAGTCCCTAAGCAAACAGAAAGGGTGATGTATCAAAACAAGAGCCATTTTCAAAGTCTTGTCCCTTTTGGCAAATAAGGAAAGCGTCATTTTGAAGAAGGAAAAATCTTTTACAAATCTGCTGGATTTGTCTTATTTGTTGCTTATTCCAATATTCTATAGAATCTAATTTATTTTTATGTCATTTATGTATTTAGTTGATTAGACATAAGGTTTTTTTATTTGAAGTCTTTAGTTGAGTTTAATTCATATGTCTGCTAAGATATTAAGATAAGGCAATGACATAAGCATCTAATTTTAATGATATATGCGAATATTATCAAAAAGAAAATGATACATTTTAGTTCTTCTCGTTATTAATAGTATTACGGTGTTCATAATATCTTGTTGCAGCTTGCATCAGACTCCTAAGATCTTTCATATAAATGGTGACGTAAATATTGAGTTAACGAGCTTGCCTTACATTTGCGGTCACCCATTCAAGTGCTGACCAAGGTATTACTTAGATCTGAAGATCCCGACGAGGAGAGCCGTTCTAAGTAATGTTCCAAATGAAACAAAAGAAGTAATTTTTGAACTATAAGAAATTACCAAAAGTAAGTCTGGCAGGCGTTAGCTCCTTTAACTAATTAAGCGATTAGTAATCATCCACATATAACTGTTAGATAATTTACCTATAGTTTTCAGCGTAGGCTAAGTAACGTAGGCTTAAGCTATACTTAGTTCCGCCTAGTTTAGTTTGGCTTAATGCTACTATAGAATTTTATTAACTATTAGGCCTAGTGACATGCTTGTTCTAAGCCTATCGAAAGATATTTGTTTTTTTGTTATTTTAGTTCTTTATATTATCATCATTAATATTGAAAATTTTACTGAAATAATTATAATTATAATTGCTATAATTATTGATATTATACTATTATCCTTATTATTGATAATATCATCGATATCACGCTTATTAGTATTTTTTCCATGATTATTTTACCATTATTTCAAATATTACAACCCGAATTCAAATATTCATTATCTCTTTCATCATATTTGGCTAAGTATTGAAGAAAAATAATAATAATATTATTATTATTATTATTATTATTATTATTATTATTATTATTATTATTATTATCAATAGAAGAAGAGAATTACTAATATTCTTATCATTATTATTAAGAATATTACTATTATTACTTGCTAAGCTACAACCTGAGTTGCTATAAGCCCCGGCGGCCAAACAGGAAAAATAGCCCAGTAAGGAAAGAATACATGGAAAAATAAAATATTTTAAGAACAGTAACAACATTAAAATCGATATTTCCTATATAAACTACAAACGCATTAACAAAACAAGAGGGAGAGAAATGAGAGAAAATAGTATGCTCGAGTGTACCTCCAAGCAAGAGAACTCTAACCCAAGACAGTGGAAGACCATGGTATACAGCCTATGGTACTACCCAAAGCTAGTGAACAATGGTTTGATTTTGGAGTGTTCCTCTCCTATAAGAGCAGCTTACCATACCTAAAGAGTCTCTTCTACCCGTACCTAGAGGAAAGTGGTCACTGAACAATTACAGTGCAGTATTTAACTCCTTGGTTGAAGAAGAATTGTTTGGTAATCTTGGTGTTGTCATGTGTATGAAGAAAAAGGAGAATATGTTCAGAATACGCCAGACTATTCGGGGTATGTGTAGGCAAATTAAAAATAAACAGTAACTAGAGAAAAGTACCCAGTGTAGTTCTGTCTAGTCAGTCAAAGGACCCCAAAACAATCTAGCTGTAGTATCTCAGCGGGTGGCTGGTCCCCTGGCCAACCTACTACCTACAAATCATAATAATAATAATAATAATAATAATAATAATAATAATAATAATAATAATAATAATAATGATAATAATAATAATAGTGATAATAATTAAAATAATAATAATGATACTACTACTACTACTACTACTACTACTACTACTACTACTACTAATAATAATAATAATAATAATAATAGTAATAATAATAATAAACTTATTATTAATATAATTTCTATTGTCACTACAAAATACAGAAAGAATACCACTAAAAAGACATAATCCCAACTAGAATCATCATTGGGTGTAAAGTAGTTCATGAATGCAAAATGCATTTGCACTATTTGGCAGTGGATCCTCATCCAGGTCTCGCCTTCAGCAGCAGAAGAGGCCAATTTGGGTGTTTAAAACGCCGGCCAAGGACCCATTTCGAAAGCAAATGACAAACAGGAATGGCCGAGCCACTCCCCGGGAAGTTCTCAGCGAGAAGATAAAATTTTAGCGCTGTCTTCTTACTGTTTGCGTATTGTGCATGAATACACACGTAGTCTCTCTCTCTCTCTCTCTCTCTCTCTCTCTCTCTCTCATTACACACACACATATACACACATACATACATACATATATATATATATATATATATATATATATATATATATATATATATATATATATATATATATATATATATATATATATATAATGTGTGTGTGTGTGTTTGTGTATTCATTATATACCAGAAGATCTATTTGTGATACCTAATACCTGAAATTTTTAGTCTGACAAAAATAAATTGTAGAAACATTGAATCGCTGTTTTCTAGTCTTCCGGAGATCAAAGTATCGTCTTGTAATTAGGAAATCCAAGGACGACTCAACCTCTCTCGGTGGCAGCTTTCAAGAGCTTCTCATCAGTCTCCTCTAATGGAAGCTAATCTCCTGTTAATGGCAGCTCTGTTCGGATCACGAAATGTGTCCGGGTCTTCGGCTTGGTAAGATCACATGGCAAAGAATCTGAAAGGGATGTGGTGGTTAAAGTGGGAACGTCCCTGATAGGTGAAAGCCAGACTGCAGTTCCAATCCCACTTAAACTTGTTAGTTTCTTTAGTTGCTGCAACCTCACCATCCTTGTGAGCTAAGGATGGGGGCTTAGGGAAGCCTATAGGTCTATCTGCTGAGTCATCAGCAGCCATTGCCGGGAGAA
>NC_090738.1:96995388-97005388 GCF_036898095.1 Palaemon carinicauda
GCCATGAATAATTTATCTAAGCGCTGAAGGCAAATATGCCATTAATATATTTCAGTGACATTTATAACAATAATATAAATTTCGATCAAATGCAGGAAACGAAAACCAATTATTGGTTCCTTGAGACGAAGACGTTGACTGAAACTTATAATAATAAAACCTATGGACGTTATGTGGAGAGAGAGAGAGAGAGAGAGAGAGAGAGAGAGAGAGAGAGAGAGAGAGAGAGAGAGAACCGGGGAGTGGGTGTTGAAGTTTCATAGATAGATAACGATCCTCGACTGTAATGAAATAGATGTTCATGATAATCACAACCTGGGTGAAATCTAAATTCAATTTATTAACGATTGGGGTCATGCACAATGTGTCCTCCTTCCGATGTCTTCCAGTTTTCGAAGTGATATTTTGAAGGATAGAAAGTGAAGATAATGTAATTAAACCTTAGAAGAGCGGGTCCACAAGCCGTTGCAAATGTAATTACTCAAATTGATATATATGATGAAACTGAAAATATAAATGAGTGTAATACTCCATTTACCAAAGCCATGACTTTTGGTTGCTGCTTCACTTCAATTAGAAATGATACTAGGCAGACAGTTAATTCTAATAGCCAGGCCTTCTCCATCATGTGGCTTAGTACCACACAGTATTCTATAAGTTTTTTTTCCAGCTGTTACCAAGTTGTGGAATGATCTTCCTAATCGGGTAGTTGAATCAGTAGAACTTCAAGAGTTCAAAGTTGGAGCAAATGTTTTTATGTTGACCAGGCTGATATGAGTCTTTTCATAGTTTATATATGACATATCTGTTTTTGATGTTATTAATAGCTTATATAGGACATATCTGTTTTGACGTTGTTACTGTTTTAGAATGATTTATTGTTAACTTGTTCTCATCATTTATTTATTTCCTTATTTCCTTTTCTCACTGGGCTATTTTTCCCTATTGGAGCCCTTGGGCTTATAGTATCTTGCTTTTCCAACTAGGGGTGTAGCTTGGCTAGTAATAATAATAATAATGATAATAATAATAATAATACTAATACAACTACTACTAATACTACTACTACTACTATGACTACTACTACTACTACTACTACTACTACTACTACTAATAATAATAATAATAATAATAATAATGATAGTGACGGAGTAATTCAAATTACATTAGTGTTTCCACCAACGTAGGTTATATATTTCATGCAATTTGCTTTCTCCTAAAAAAAAAAAAAAAAAAAAAAAAAAAAAAAAAAAAAAAAATATTCTACTGGTTACTTATATAAATAATCTTAAAGAGATCTGTTAGTTAAATTACTTGATAAGTGAATAAAGCGAATAAATAGTTTCTTCGGAAATTGAATGTATATGAAAAAATATTTATGTGGTAAAAATGGAGATGGTTTTGTTACAAACAAACATGATTAGAATATTTTTTTTGGGTTGTTAAGTGTCTTTTTTTTCAAATTTTATTATTGCCTGTATTGACCAATTTATAAGTAAATAAATACTAGCAATAAATTACTAAAAACGGGAAAATTAGGAATTTCTCAATACAAAATTTTGAAGGCAAATATAACAACCAGTACTACTAAATTAAAGTAAAGCAGTTTTTCCACAAAGTCTTAACGATAGATAATATATAACCAGCTCTATAAAACTTAACTAACGCAGCTTTTCTACACAGTTTCAAATATTTTGAAATAATTCAAGCCATTTACACGTAAAATGAAATGTTTTTCCAAGCAAAACTATTTATGAAGAATTGATGTGCGAATTTAAGTGTTTTTTTATTGTAATTGATATAATATTATTTAACTGTTCACTTATCAGTAATTTCCCTACCCAACCATAAATATCTATGGATGATATAATCCAAGACCCGGAGAGTAGGATGCTATTTATATATTCTTATGGAACTCACAAATCACAAGCAAAGCGAAAGAACCCGGATCAATTACTGGTTCTTGGGGCGAAGTCGATGAGGGAAACTTGTCATGTTAAAAGAAATGAAAAACGTAACGTGGAGAGAGAGAGAGAGAGAGAGAGAGAGAGAGAGAGAGAGAGAGAGAGAGAGAGAGAGAGAGAGAGAGAGAGAGAGAGAGAGAGAATCCTCATTTGTAATGGAAAATATGCTGGTGATAATTACAACCTAAATGAAATCTATATTTTATTCATTACCTGACGTGTTCCAGATATGACGTCCTCTTATCAGTGTCTTCAAGTTTTCGTAAAAGTATTCTGAATGATAAGATGTGAAGAGAATATATGTGAAAATTAGGCAAGAAGCTTAAAAAAACAGTCATATCCTTTAAGTATAATTGTATATATGCAAAACTGGAAATATAAGTTCAATTAGTGAAACGATTATCTTGTATCTCTTCTTCGGAGAAAGGAAGAAGATTTAGATAAAAACTTCTTAGTTATATAAAGTGTTTTCAATTATGTAGATCTTGTTACATATTTCTCCTCAATTAAGAAAAGGTATCATTCTAATTTCCTATTCATAAAACGAACCTTTAAAGATATGTGTTAATAAAATGCCTACTTTGGAATGAGTTATTTAAAAGAGCAATGGTTTCGCTGAATATGGAATATATACGATGAGTTATTTACCTGTTGAAGATAGAGATATGGCTATTATACATATTCTATTTTCTTTGATTGTTAAATGAGTAGCGCCTTTTTGCAGTTTTAACATTGCATGTACCGAGTAACTTGAAAAGTCGATTTAGTTTTCAAAATATATGAAGTATAAATAACATATTATCAGACAACAGTTGTGAAATTAGTAATAGGAAAAGATAAAATTAGAATAGCATATATCAATCAGATCATATGATTTTAATTATAGTAGTTGTTGTTCTTGTTTGATTGTGATTTATAAAAAGTTCTATACACCTAAACGTATGCATTTCCTTATTAAAAAAATATTGAGGGTCAAATCATTAAACTAGAATTTTGTGTGAGATATTTTTAGGTATTAAAGCATTTAAGTTATTGTTTCAATAACCGATCCACCCCTAAGAAAATGAGATTGGGAAATGCATGACCCAAGAGCCGAAGCATAAGATGCTATTCAAAGATACTAATGAAATTCATAACACTTTCATAAATCACAAGCGAAGTGAGGGAACCCGAAGCAATTATTGGTTCCTTGAGGAGAAGTTGTTGAGAGAGAGAGAGAGAGAGGAGAGGAGAGAGAGAGAGAGAGAGAGAGAGAGAGAGAGAGAGAGAGACCCCTAATTCTAATGAACAAGATGTTGATGATTATTACAACTTAAATTAAAGCTGTATTCTATTCATTAGCATATGCAATCTCAGCTTTTGAATGATAAAACGTGAAGAGAATATGATAAAAAATTATATATTTCTAAAGCTGAAGATATAGATTAGTTTTCTAATTGAACTAATATTCTTTTCGGGTTGTTCCTTTAAGAATAATAATAATAATAATAATAATAATAATAATAATAATAATAATAATAATAATAATAATAATAATAATAATAATAATAATAATAATAATGATAATAATGGTAACGATAATTTTAATAAATATAACAATAATAAAAATTTCAAACATTTTTATAATAAGAGATGTGGATGAAATCATTTACACTAAACAGATACGTTCCTTTTAAGTAGAGTATACTATATAAGCATAATATCTTATTTCACTCAGCCAAGTATAAAAAAGGTCGGGGAAAAAGTTTTGTTGTTGAACCGGCTTAACAAGTAATCCAACTTTTGCTTTAAAGTTTTAGGGCTATTTAAAACTATAATGCGATAATTTTGCTAATCTATTTTATCTTTTAGATCTATTATTTTTTCAAAACTATGAAATAACTGATATCGTGAATATTTTATTAGTTAAAGTTCAGCTCAACTTAGTTGCAACGGTTATCTTTTCAAAATCATGTATTTTTGTACGTATGTATATGTGTTTGTGATTCACATAACTCAAGAACTATTTGACTGAATCTCATAAAATTTGGTAGGATCATTCAAGGATAATTTGATTAGATCTTGGAAGGGATTGGGTCAAAGGTCAATGTAACGAAAAAGTCAAAGAGGTTTTTGTGCAATATCGTGGTAAATTATAATTTGATTTGCATGAAACTAATGCCCAAAAAATGGGCATATTTCAGTTGTTTATCTTGTGATTTGGGGGGGATTGTGTCAAAGGTGAAGGCCAAAGTAAAAAAGTCTTTTTGTTATATTGGTGGTCAAGTTTTTATCCATTTTGCATGAAAGCAATGCCAAAAGATGCACAATTCAATCGCCTATCTTTGATAAAAAACATGATGGAGGTCAAAGGTCAAAGGTCAAAAATGTATTTTATATTATATTAGTGGGAAAATCTCATGAAATTTGGTTGGATAACTGCCCATGATCCAGAACATATTAGATTAGGTTTCGGAAGTGATTTGGTCAATGGTCAAGGTCAAGGTCACTAAAAGTCAAAAAGTCTTTTTGCTCTATTGTGATAGATTTTTATTCGATTTCCATGAAACTAATGACAACAATTGCAGAATTGAATTGTCTATCTTTTTATGTGGTGTTGGCAAAGGTATGCACTCTACTGATTGCCCATTCTAGTTTGCAATCTAATTACCTGTTACCTGATGTATGATTCTTTTCCTAATAAACACAATGGTCTTATTACAAACAAATATAATTGCTCTACAGAAATTATGAAATTTCATAAATTACAATTCATATAAATTCTTTAAGTAGATTCTTAATTTATACTTTTCATTTCAACCCTCAGTCATTATAAAAACCATTATTTGACGATGAAGTTTATTGTATTTACGATCTGTGTTTGTTTGTTTATTGCGGCCCACAAAGGAGGAACAATTAGATTAAAATTCAAGCGAAATTTCCTGCCATAAATCACAGCCGGGTAATTTATGCTGATATCGATAATAATGGGATTCATGACGCTGGGAATGGCGGCCATTTAATTCCCGATTCATCATGGAGGCTCAGACATGATTTGATATTAAAACAGAAGGGTTTCCTCGTTTGTTTAAAACCAAGAGGAATTGTAGCTATTTCAGAGATGGACGTTTGGTTTGTTGGCAGGGTTGCAGACACCTGCCATACGCCGGGATACACTCACACAGTGGTTCCATTGATATTCATAAAGCATATCCCTTTCATATTCCAGTGATGCAGTGGCGAAATGGTCCAAATATACATAACAATAAATCTTTTAAATGTTTGCTCTCTCTAGTTATGTGAAACCTTCTATGAAGGATGTGTCTGCATATATATATATATATATATATATATATATATATATATATATATATATATATATATATATATATATATATATATATATATTCATATATATCTATATATATATATATATATATATATATATATATATATATATATATATATATATATATATATATATGCAGACACATCCTTCATAGAAGGTTACTACTACTACTACTACTACTACTACTACTACTACTACTACTACTTCTTCTTCTTCTTCTTCTTCCTCTTCCTCTTCTTCTTCTTCTTCTTCTTCTTCTTCTTCTTCTTCTCCGTGATTTCAGGGATTATTATTAAAAGACACATTTCAGCTGGTTTCAAAATTCGATATCACTCATGAATAAAGTAAAAGATTATTCGTTCCATATAAAACTTGATTTATTTCAAAACCTTTTTCGTAATACTAGAATGTATTCTTTTGCTCCTTTTTACCCAAAACTTCATTGGTGATGTCGAGAGCAATTGAGCTTCCAGGTTATTTTCTTCTATTTATAGAATATTTAGTTTACATTTGAAAAGCCTGAGTGAGGACGCATGTCCGCCGGGTGTTACAGCCGCCACTCTTACAGATCTCAGTGGTAGTAGCAACTAATCAAGAGAGAGCCTCATTGGCTCATGTGGAGAAGGATTCCATGTCAACATCAGTTGAACATGGGTTAGTCAGGTCATCCATTATTTTAACAACTATTTTTCAAATCCTGACGGATATGACTTTTCATTCCAAATTAAACCTGCTTTTGAGCGCTTATTTTCTTTTCTTTTATGTCACTCATCTCTATATCTATCTATATATCTATCTATCTATCTATTTATCTATTTATTTATATATCTATCTATATATCTCTCTTTATAGAAACTATATTATTTATACGTATATATTTCTATTTTGGTTAATATTTCTTTTTTTTCAGGGAAGGGTAACGTTTTGAATATTATATAATAGGTGCGTTTTGTTTGTTTATATGGCTAGCGTATATGAATTTGGCTCTAAAATACAGTAAAATAGCAAAACTATATTAATCTGTCATATTCTTATTCAAAATATTTTCAAATCTGCAATAATGGAAAAAAAATAATAATCATATATCGAACCATGAAAAATCTTTCAATTGGGCTACTCACTTTTCAATGGAAATTTAGAATTTTTTTAAAACGTTAATAAAGTTTAAATGTCATATAAGCAAAGGAAATAAACAATTGATTAAATTCGATTTTAAAAAATAAATTTAAATTACTTTCTGGGATTTTTTTACATGAACATATTGCGACTATACAGTAGTTATAAAGTCCTGCGCACTAACCTTTTATTTTTACTTGTCAAAAGGCAAATGAAAGAAAAATGGTACATGATGGCCCGAACAACTTTTCTATGCAACAGTTACATAAAATATGAGTGACTGAAAATTGATGAGAAATGTACATGCAATGCTAAAGAAATGTTTACTAAGGGATCAAGTTTTTTTTCCTGTGTCCTTTGATTTAAAAGAATGAATAGTGTGCTACGGATGGGAATGAAATTGAAAATATTACTTATATGAAATAAATTGTTCGTCTTTAATCAGCCAATATTGCTTGAATATCTTGTTACCTCAAAATTAGACTCATATTTCACACCATAACGACTATTGAGACTATTTATATTTGTCAATAAAAGTTAGGTAACACAAGAATATATGTATAAATTAAAGATAACCATAACCGAATATGATAAAACTATTTTCATCAAATACTATATCTGTTATTCCTTAAAGAAGAAAGAATTATCTTGTAAGATATTTGTTCAAGACTTTCGAGCAATTTTCAATGGAAATAAAAGGGGTTTATTTTCTATTCTAAATTATTGATAGATTTAAAACAGTAGGAAATAAAACACACTAAAAAGGAGATTTCTCTTGCCCTGTATTCAGAAACTTTCAGCATCTTTAAAGAGATAAAAGAAAAGTGTGTAAGTTAAAATAGAGGATAAGACGATATTGACGTAAATTTAACTATATTTGCTGTTTTCGGCAAAGGTTGTAAAAGTGTCTTGAATTTAAGAAGTGATTTGGAAATATTGCATTGGTGACATTTTTGCAAACAATCGAGATTAAGCAGTTTATTCATTATTATGAAAATAGAGGAAAAATTATGAATATAAACGAAAGCGGAAAAGGATATGAAAATTATAATTTAGATCGACAATAAGGTCAACTGAGCATAAGATTTTTTCATGCTGACAATATTTAATTACGATTAATATTAAAAAAAAAAATAAAACAATTGATTATATACTGAGTAAGGTAAAATATGATAGAGCAAATATTATGTATCGATGAGGAAAAGTCATATATCGGGCATGTCTGTTTGAAACGGGAAAGGAAAATAAATGATTAATTTTCAGTATATTTATGGAGAAAAGTGTTTTCGAAATATCATAAAACTGTTTCTAAACTGATATAAGAGAGGTCTTCAACGAATAATAGATTTTAGATAATTAAGTAAGCACTTCGATCATATCATTTACCTTACTGGAAATAAAAGAAAAAAAAATTAGGAAAAAATAAAAACATTGAAGGATCTGATATTTGCTTTTTCTTAGTTATTATCAAAGTTAAGGAACAAGAAATGAAGAAAGTTCTAGACTTCATAAGAAGTTAAGCCAAAAAATTAGTTTAAAGTTAATCTGAAGAATTTCTCAAAAGAAAAACTTCTCTTCTAAACTATTCCGTAATCTAATAGGGAAATATTTTTATGAAGATCAAATTAATAATGGGAATGAATCGTGAAGACTTTACAATAAAGTTTTGAGATTGGGGCAGAAAATTTATTAGTTAACGGAATGGAATGGAAAAATATATGTATGTTTGTGTTGATATATCAGAGAGAGAGAGAGAGAGAGAGAGAGAGAGAGAGAGAGAGAGAGAGAGAGAGAGAGAGAGAGAGAGAGAGAGAGAGAGAGAGTTACAAGGATTTTGGGTGTCTCAAAGATAGTCTATCGGAAGAGACTCCATTTGCTCTTGGGTAAAACGATTTAGTTTAAACATCTAGAGAGCTTTTTTTTTTTTTTATCTTGTCTAACTAATCTTTGAACTCGTTCACCATGTTACTGTTTACTATATCCACTGGAAGCCAATGCCGTGTGTTTGCTATTTTGTATGTAAAGAAATTACCATATTGAGTGGGTTTTATCTTGTTCATTTCCAGTTTGAGAGAGAGAGAGAGAGAGAGAGAGAGAGAGAGAGAGAGAGAGAGAGAGAGAGAGAGAGAGAGAGAGAGAGATTATTTGAATTATATGCCAAATTCTTTTTATACGTGATTTTGAGATGCATTTAGTTTACAGAATTATTCTTTTTTTTAATCACGTTACAATTCTCTCTCTCTCTCTCTCTCTCTCTCTCTCTCTCTCTCTCTCTCTCTCTCTCTCTCTCTCTCTCTCCCCATTTGGCATTTGGACTAGTCATCTGCTATAATGACTTTAACCCTTATTTATTGATAATCATATTTGCAGAACAGGAAAAAAGGTAGAAATCACTACATTATTAACAGCGTCTACCGCTACATGTTAAAGAAAATGTCTGTGAAAATTAATGTTCATATTACAATAAGTATTACGTAATAAACTTAGTAATTTAGTTAATAGATGTAAATTTCAAATAACTACACATACCTGATATATATATATATATATATATATATATATATATATATATATATATATATATATATATATATATATATATATATATATATATATATATATATATATATATATATATATATATACACTACGCAAATTAACCGATAGTCGACGTACTTAATTTAATGAATAAATAAATATCAAGAGAAAAGATGGATCACTTTGCTTTGCTAGATTACATAATCTGATTTGATTGTTTATTTCCTCTCTTGTGGTTTCTTTATATCCTGGTTTCCTTTTCTCACTGCACTATTTTTTTCCTGTTGTAGCCCCTGAGCTTATAGCATCTTACATTTCCAATTACGGTTATGGCATAGCTTGCAATGATAATAAAAATAATAATAATAATAATAATAATAATAATAATAATAATAATAATAATAATAATAATAATAATAATACAATGGGGATATTTCTAGTTTTATCAATCTTGTTTTCGGTCCATAATATCCAAATCGTTACTATTTGTATTTCTACTTTTCGTTATTTATTCTTTATGAATTGTCGAAAATTAGGTCCTATCTTCTTTTTTAATATATATAACTAATGATTGCGTTTTAAACTGTGTTGTAAGGTTTGACTATATAGTAGCCTTGTTTTCCCTTTGAATGGTATAAACTAACATGTAAACAATAGTTGCCTAAAGGTTTCTGCTACCTTACAAAATTAATAATGATATGTCACCTTGCACAAACATAAGTAGAACAGTCTACCTTTCACTCACATAAAAACACACACTCAGACACATACCTAAACACAAATACACACACAGACACATACCTACACACAAAAACACACACAGACACATACACATACATATACTAATGAATAGGAAATGCATTAGTGTTTATTCATTATCAGCGTAAAGTAACATGCTAACCTGTTTTTAATATATATTCTGTGTAAATGTCAAAGTCTTCTTAGAGTACTATGTGATTTGTAAAATAGTTCATCTCAGGAGCTTTAATATTGTTTCTTTTTGATGGACTTCACAATTATGTTTCACCTCTATTAAGGGGGAGTCAGTTCAGCA
>NC_090738.1:97031592-97039092 GCF_036898095.1 Palaemon carinicauda
AGGGTACACTCGGACACGCTATTCTATCTTGTTTCTCTTCTTCTTGTTTGTTCTAGTTTTCATAGTTTCTACATGAAATATTTATTTTAATGTTGTTATTGTTCTTGGAATATTTTATTTTAACCGTTAATGATTTCTTTTAATTCCTTATTTCCTCTCCTCACTGGACTATTTTCCCTGTTGGAGCCCCTGGGGTTGTAGCATCTTGCTTTTCCAACTGAGGTTGTATCTTAGTAAGTAATAATAATAATAATAATAATAATAATAATAATAATAATAATAATAATAATATACGCATCATACACTTATTCAACAGGGTCATTATAGCACTGCGTAAAACCCCTTACGCAGCGTGCTCCACTCACCAACTTGTAATGTGCATTTAATACTAAGGCTGTGATTATTCTGCAACTTGAGCGAAGGAATTTTATAAGATCCGGAACAATTGAACCAAGAATATTTAATTCACGAAACAGTTTCAGTCTTATTTTTTTGCAAACAGAAAAAATAATTTATTAATTCTTTTTCTTCCGCCTCCAGTAATAATCATATACCAAAAAGCTAACACCAAAAATAGTCTTTTAAAATGTACACCATAAATCGATTTCTAAACACTTTTATTTACAATTCCTTCATAACTAATATATAAATATATATATATATATATATATATATATATATATATATATATATATATATATATATATATATATATATATATATATATATATATATATATATATATATATATATATACACACATATATATATATATATATATATATATATATATATATATATATATATATATATATATATATATATATATATATATATATATATATATATAAATAACAGATTTTGAGCGAAGCAAAAAATCTATTTTTGGGTGAGACGGCCATGTCGTCCTGATGGAAGTTCCTATAGGGTAGCTTCCTAGGGTATATTACAACTACGGCGATATTCCCAGAGAATTTACCTTAAGGTACCCAGAATTCTAACTACTGGAGCGAATATCCCTAATGAAAGGGATATCGCGACATATCAGAGGACGTATTCTTGACACGCCACATGGCAATCTGCACCCCAAACAGAGATAACACATCGAAGGGGTCAATTGGCAAAAAAACGAAAATGAGAAAGAAAAGGGGGGAGCCGCTCCCAAGGCTCCCTCTTCTCCTGTTTCGTAAGCGTGCATTGCGCCAATCCTGGCGCCATCTGTATTCCTTGTAGCGATACACGAGGTGCTACAGATACTGTATGTAGGGAGGGGTCCTACAGCTCTTTCATAGAAAGGGAAAGGGCGGGTCCATCAGGACGACATGGCCATCTCACCCAAAAATAGATTTTTCGCTTCGCTCAAAATCCGTTTTTTGGGCTCAAGCCATGTCGTCCTGATGGAAGTATACCAGAGCATTATTGTATCTGTGGATTCTCAGAACGTGCCTTACTCCCCGGAGGTAATTCCCCGGTTGACTAGACCTAGAGACCTAAGATGTTACCGTTATACATCTTTTCAACTAACCATAAACCATGTTAGAGCTTCCTGCCCCCTACAGGGAAGAGTCCTACTAGACTCTGGAAAGTCTCGAAGAGTACATATACCTATGTATGAATACCAGGAAAGCCAATATAGTGGTCTCACCCTATATTAAGTAAAGCATAGTTTGTAAATAACCACTGCGTCAATATGAAATATCGACCAGTTCTCCGCACAATACTTGTATTGGACAAAGGTTTATATCCGCATAGGAAGAAACTTGTAAATCCGCCACCGTCCCCTTATGGGATGGAGTCCTCCGTTAAGGGAAAGCATAAACCAATGCAACATAGCTTACATAAAGGAACAATCTATTAGAATTATCCCAGATAAAGTACATAGAATGAATGCTTAATTATACCAATAAATTGACACAAGTGAAGGAGACGCAAGGTTCTCAAGAACAAGTTTTTTTTGACTGACAATAAATAGACAGGTTAACAACAATTAAATATATATATATATATATATATATATATATAATATATATATATATATATATATATATATATATATATATATATATATATATATATATATATATATATATATATTATAAGAAGAGAATAACCAAAACTTTAAGCAAAAGTATGATAGTAAACAGAACTTGTTTATCTGAAAGAAAAAAACATATTGCCACTTTTAACATACCGAGGTATCAAAGTCATAAAAATCTTTATTACTAATCAATCACATTAGCGTTAGAAACGCTCGGCACACATGTCTGCACTTATGCTAGGTTCACCTTTGGAAATGGAACAGTCAACGTGGGCAACTCAGTGCCCTCACTTAGTTTGTAGTACCGTATGTAACTACACACTCACCCTGGAATTAATCGTCCCAATTAAAACCAATGTTCCTCGCAGAGTTAAACAGCAGGGTTAACGACACGACCCACTGCTACCACAGATCTCTTTAGTTCCTCTACTTGCTTCGAAGAGTGGCGAAAGAACACTCCGGAAGACTTCCAGCCAGTGTATGAACGAAGATGTTCAAAATCCATACAATTAAAGAAATTTAAGGATGAGGCAACTTTCCTCGGATCGTGACCTGCAGGTGTACTGTCAGGATCCGCTCTGCGAATAAAATATGTGATTCTCGCCCTGAGATGATTCAGCGATAAATTTGAGCCTGATGTTTCTCCCCTGAATAGTTGACCACCCTTGAAGTCTGAAGTTCTACGAAGATAGACCTTTAGGCATTTTACTGGACATAGAGATGCATCTTCTTTCAGAGGGCAGATTCTCCAGGGACCCCACCTGTTGGTGGGTAACTCATTCTTGGCGAGAAACGTAGGATCCAGAAACAGGTTCAGTTCTTCCCCATCCAGGAACTGAACACGACCTCCCTCTCTCGAGAGGGCTACAATCTCACTAACCCTGGCCCCGGACACGAGTGCAAATAGGAAAATAACTTTTTGGGTCAAATCTTTTAACGCACACTCCTCATTGCTCAACAGAGAAGAGAAATGAAAAACTTTGTCTAAAGACCATGAAATGGGCTTTGGAGGGGCTGAAGGTCTGAGCCTAGCGCAGACTTTCGGAACTTTATTAAAGATCTCGTTAGCAAGGTCTACCTGGAAGGCATATAGAATGGGTCTTGTCAAAGCAGACTTACACACCGAAATCGTGTTAGCTGCCAACCCTTGACCATGGAAGTGGATGAAGAAAGATAAGCAAAAGTCCGTCGAGATCTCCTGCGGATTCTTCGCCTTGACAAAGGCCACCCATTTTCACCAAGATGACTCATATTGCCTTTTAGTAGATTTGCACTTATATTCCCGAAACGCTTTCTCACCGCTAGGGAGAGAAGATCATGAGCTGCAGGGTCCGGGTTTTCTGTAATGAAGCGCAGACAGTCGACTTCTGGACTCGCTTGGTCAGAACTGGATCTGGTAGCAGTAGAAACTTCAGCCATAGTTCCAATGCCAGGGGGAACCACACGCTGTTCGGCCACTTGTGGGCCACTATTTCCGCTACCCCCTAGAAGGATCTCAGTTTGTTGAGGACCCTCAACAGAAGGTTGTGAGGAGGGAACAGATAAATCCACGACCATCTGTTCCAGTCGAGGGACATCGCGTCCACTGCTTCCGCTAGGGGGTCCTCGTACGGGGACACGTACAGGGGCAACTTCTTGTTGTCTTTCGTCGCAAAGAGGTCTATCTGCAGTTCTGGGACTTGACTCAGATTGAAGGAGAATGATCCTGTATCTAAGGACCATTCCGACTCTATCGGTGTGAACCTGGATAGAGCGTCCGTTGTCACATTGCGGACTCCTTGAAGGTGAACTGCCGACAGGTACCACTTCTTCTTTTCCGCCAATCGGAAGATGGCCAACATCACCTGGTTGAGAGGTGGTGACCTTGATCCTTGTCGATTCAAGCACCTCACAACTACCTCGCTGTCCATCACCAACCTTTTGTGGATCGATTGACGCTGGGAGACTTTCTTTAAGGTAAGGAGCACTGCCATAGCTTCTAGAAAGTTTATGTGAAAGGTCTTGAATAGCTTGGACCAAGTCCCCTGGACTTCTTTCCGATGATAGTGAGCTCCCCATCCTTCCTTCGAGGCGTGTGAGTGAATTGTCACCGACGGGGGAGGTGGCTTAAGAAGAACCGACTTCTTTAGATGTCTGGCTTGGGACTAAGGCCTGAGAAGAGTACGTAGCCGAAGCGGAACTGGTCTTCTCAGATCTCTTCGCGCGTTTGATGCAAAACTTCTCCAAACTCCGGTTGCATCCTTTAGCTGTGCTCTTAGCACCGGGTCTGTCACCGAAGCAAACTGGAGAGAACCCAGTACTCTCTCCTGTTCGCATCTTGATATCCATTTGGAATCTAGAAGTCTCTTGACAGAACCCGCTATCTCCTTCCTTTTCTTCGCCGGGATGGAGAAACGGTGTGACATTAGGTCCCAGTGGATTCCCAGCCACTGGAACTTTTGAGATGGAGAAAGTCGAGACTTCTTTCTGTTGATCTTGAAGCCTAGATACTCTAGGAACTGGATCACTTGACTGGAAGCTTGCAAGCATTCTGTCTTGGATGCTGCCTACACCAGCCAGTCGTCCAGGTAGGCTACTACCTGAATTCCCTTTAGGCGTAATTGTTTGAGAGCTACGCTCGCAAGCTTCGTGAAGATCCTTGGGGCTATATTTAGCCCGAATGGCATGGCTCTGAAGGCGTATAGTCTTCGTTGTAGCTTGAACCCTAGGTAGGGGGAGAGTCGACGGTTGATTGGAACGGGCCAATAGGCGTCTGACAAGTCTATGGAGACGGTATATGCCCTCTTGGGCAGTAAGGTCCTTATGTGTTGCAGTGTTAGCATCTTGAACTTGCAGTTCACTATGAACTTGTTAAGTGGCGACAAGTCTAGAATGACTCTGAGTTTTTCCGAGTCTTTCTTGGGAACACCAAACAGCCTCCCTTGGAATTTGATGGACTTCATCCTTCGGATCACTTTTTTCTCCAACAGTTCTTGGATGTACTCCTCCAGAACGGGGGTGGAGTGTTGGAAAAACCGAGGGCACGGGGGTGGAGCGCTGTACCAGCTCCCGCCCAGTCCATTCTTGAGTAGGCTATGGGCCCAGGGATCGAAGGTCCACCAATCCCGAAAATTATGAAGTCTCCCTCCTACCGGTATCATCTCACTTGGACTGCCGTCCTGAGGTCTTGCCTCCCTGACTGCGACCACCCCTGAATCCCCTTCCCCTTGAGGGGCGCCTAGACAAGCCTTTGGCTGCTCCTCTAGGCTTTGCTCGAAAGGAAGTTGACTGCCCTTCGAACGTTGGGTTGAATGCCGTGGACTGTGTCGACACGGCCTGGGGTACCCACTGGAATGTGGTCGGGGTTTGTGCCACCATCTGGGCACTGAAGGCAATGGCAATTGCATTTGCTGTTGCTGTCTAAGTGGCTTGGCTGGCCAAGACGGTAGCCTAGTCCTCATAGTCTTCCTCTTTGGTTGAGGACCCTCTTCCGGGGAAGACTTTCTTTTGATAGCCAGACCCCACTTCTAGAGAAGGTTTCTATTCTCCGTGGCGGCCTTATCAACAACTTCTTTGACCAAATCGCTAGGGAAAAGGTCTTTGCCCCAAATGTTGGAGGAGATTAGTTTCCTTGGCTCGTGCCTCACCGTAGCCGAGGTGAACACGAACTCCCTACAAGCTCTCCTCGCCCTGACAAAGCTATAAAGATCCTTCGTCACTGTGGCCAGATGAGTCTTGGCCACTACCATGAATATTTCATGGACCTTGGGGTCACTTGCCATCGTCTCAAGAGTGGTCTGAAGAGACATTGAGGCAGCCAGTCTTTCTTTTGTCTCGTGCTCTCTCCGCAAAAGAAAGTCAGTCAGCTTAGGGAGGTCCTCCCCAAACTGACGTCCGGCAATATCAGCCTCCAACTTCCCGACTGAGAAGGTAAGATGGACGTCCTTCCAGTCCTTATGGTCCATAGGCAGGGCCAGCGACAAGGGTTTACACTCCTCCAGGGAGGGGCAAGGCTTGCCGGCCTCGACTGCTTTCAATACAGCCGCAAACCCTTTCTGTAAAAAGGGGAAGGCTCTAGCAGGAGAGGACACAAAGGAAGGGAGCTTCTTACTCAATGCAGCTACCTTTGAGTTCGTGAAGCCCCTCTCTTTCATCGAGGATGAAAGCAAAGCTTGAGCCTTAGCATGGTCCATCACTATGACCTCCTTCGGCTCTGTCTCCTCCTTTGAAGCTGGCTCCTTCCTCAACCGGACATAACAGTCCGGATATGACCCCTTGCTGGGCAAGTATTCCACCTCCTCTAGGGGAACTGAACCCAACTTATCCGACATGACGATCTTTCCAGTCGTCATCGGCATGTGCTCAGCATATCTCCACGGATTAGCATCTGAGCACAAGGGAAGGTCTTTCACATTGAGCCTTTTCTTGGGCCCATGTGATGCTGCAAGCCTCTGCATCTGCAGTTCCATTGCAGCCGCCTTCTCCTGATTCTCCTTCTGCATTTGTTGGATCATTCCAACAATGGAGGAGGGCCTGTCAGCTCTACTGGGAGAGCGGACGATGTTGAGGGAATAGGCTCAGGGATCTGACCCGGAGTAGCCGACACCTCGTCGACCTCTTCCTCTACAATGTCTGGGGCTTGAACTTCATCCTGGGCTCCGGCCAGGAGGTCTTCCTCCAGACGCTCGGACACGTCAGACATCCTGTCGTCCAACTGGATGTCTTGCAAGGCGACCGCGACTTCAGCATCCACCTGGATCTGAACTTGGGGGATCTCCTCTTGAGGCTGGGGAATCACTGCATCAGCTGATGCCCTAGGGAAAAGGTAAGCCCTTATCTTCTCACTTGGAAGATAAGGTCCAGAGGTGTTCTTCTGGAAGCCCCTTACCCAGGTACGAAGCTTCTCCCTTGCTATATCCCTTGATTCTGCCGTCCTAGGGGAATCAAAGGCCTCCGTAATCAGGTTAATGCACACGGTACATACCTGAGGGTCCCAATACTGGAGATCACCCTTGGAGACAGCGCATGCTACGTGCCTCCTACAAAACTCATGTCCGCAGAGGTTCTTACTGCGGACGTTGCAGAAAACACTTCTGCACTTCGGATGGTCCTCCTGTAAAGAGAAGAAATTTCCATGAGTATCAAGTGAACTACGTATCACTGGATATGCATAGTTTAGCAAAACAAATCAGAAAGGAAAGACACACACTTGTGTTTCCTTCACAACCAATTGTTGCAGCCTTCCAGATAATAGAATTGTATGGTTAATCTGTCCTAGAGTAACCAATGAAAAGTTTCCAGAGGAAACAGCTGTAGCTCACACCTAAGGTATGGTTTTAAAATACCGGATAATAGACAAGAAAGAACTCACTTTCTTATCTGTAAGGCAACACCAAAGGGCTGTGCAAGACAACACAAAAGTATTAGAACACACAGTGCTGTACCAAAACTATAATATAGTTTTCTTCCTACAGTATATGTTA
>NC_090738.1:97056592-97079092 GCF_036898095.1 Palaemon carinicauda
ACAGGTCTGGTAATTGCTTGGACCTCGTATACACTGACTCCCCTGGCGTTATAACTAGTAAGGTTGGTTCTCCAGTCGGGACTTCTGATCATGCCTTGATTTCATTATTAGTGAAGACTGAGCAGCCTGTCCCTGATATATCATATTCTTGTAAAATTTATATGAAATCCCAAGCAGACTGGAATGGGATTTTGCATGATCTTTTGTGCTTGAATTGGTCACAATTATATAATAGTGTAGATCCTGTTGTCCCTTTGAATGAGAATCTAGTCAACATAATTGATAGGCGTATCCCTTCTCGTGTGCTAAGGTACCGAATGAAGGACAAACCGTGGTTCAATGATGATTGTAGACGTGCTTATTTGGAGAAGCAGGAGGCCTATCACCTTTGGAAGGGTAACAGATCAGATTTGACCTGGAACAACTATACTCAGCTTCGAGCTTTTGCTCAGAGAGTTTATGCCTCAACTGAAAAGGAGTACAATTTAATCATAAAAGAAACCCTCTCTGTTACAACTCAGGAACATAAATGGTGGTCTACCCTTAAATCTGCACTCTTTGGTGTAGATGCAACAGTTCCTCCTTTACTTAAACCAGATGGCTCAGTCACTCACTGTCCAAAGGAAAAGGCAACCCTTTTGGCTGATGTTATTGACAGTAAACAGAGTAATGAAAAACTTGAACTTCCTCATTCCTGTTTTCCTGAGGCTAAACTAACTAGTTTAGCTTTTCGATCTCGTGAGATTAAAGCTCTGTTGATGGACCTTGATGCTTATGGAGGTGTAGACCCTAATGGTATTTTTCCTTTGTTTTTTATAAAGACAGCAGATTTCCTAGCTCCAAAGTTATCTGTTATTTTACGCAAGTTAGCAAGAAGAGGAGCTTTTAGCACTTGTTGGAGAATTGGTAATGTTACTCCTCAATGTAAATGTGTTTGTGGTAGCTCAAGTCCCACTGATTACCGTCCAATTTCCATAACTCCCATATTATCTAAAGTTTTTGAACGTCTTCTGGCAAAACGTCTTAATAGGTTTGCTGAAGGTAATCATCTATTCCCTAGTTTGCAATTTGGTTTTCGGAAAGGCCTTGGAGCATGTGATGCCCTTCTTACAATCTCCTATGCAGTACAGAAATCCCTTGATTGTGGTCGGGAAGTTTGTATGATTGGCCTTGATTTTAGTGCTGCCTTTGACCGTGTTAATTATGAGGCCCTTGTTTTCAACCTGAAACAGTTGGGAGTGGGTGGGTCGTTTCTTAGCATTATTATTGATTTTTTAAGTAGTAGATCTCAAAGAGTTGTTGTTGATGGGCACCATAGTGAGTATAGGAATGTGATATCCGGTGTTCCACAGGGTAGTGTTCTTGGCCCATTACTTTTCATACTATATACACATGACATGTGGTTTGGCCTAGAAAATAAGCTTGTTGCATATGCAGATGATGCTACTCTCTTTGCATCAATTCCATCCCCTGAATGTAGATCTGGGGTTGGGGAATCCCTTAATAGAGATTTAGCTAAAATTAGTGCATGGTGCAAATTATGGGGTATGAAGTTGAATCCTAACAAAACTCAAAGTATGATTGTAAGTAGGCCAAGGACGGTGGCTCCTTAACATCCGGATCTCAGTATTGATAATGTTTCTTTAAATTTGTATGACTCTTTCAAAATTTTAGGCGTGATTCTTGACAGCAAATTTACTTTTGAGAAACATATAAGGTCTGTGTCTTCTTCAATTGCACAAAAAATTGGCTTATTGAGAAAGTCTTTTAAGATATTCGGTGATCAATCTATTCTGAAGAAGTGTTTTAATTCTTTTATTCTACCTTGTTTTGAGTATTGTTCTCCTGTCTGGTCTTCAGCTGCTGATTCTCATCTTAATTTGTTGGACAGAAACTTACGGTTTATTAAATTTCTTATTTTTGATCTAGATATTAATCTCTGGCACCGTCGATCAATTAGTTCATTATGCATGTTGCATAAGATTTTTCATAACTCTGACCATCCTTTACATTCAGATCTCCCTGGACAATTCTATCCTGTTCGTAATACTAGGCAGGCAGTTAATTCTAATAGACAGGCCTTCTCCATCATAAGACTCAATACTACGCAGTACTCTAGAAGTTTTATTCCAGCTGTTACCAAGTTGTGGAATGATCTTCCTAATCGGGTTGTTTAATCAGTAGAACTTCAAAAGTTCAAAGTTGGAGCAAATGCTTTTTTGTTGACCAGGCGGACATGAGTCTTTTTATAGTTTATATATGACATATTTGTTGTTGACGTTGTTAATAGTTTATATATGATATATCTCTTTTGACATTACCTTTTTTAGAATGATTTATTGTTAATTTGTTCTCTTCAGTTATTTATTTCCTTATTTCCTTTCCTCACTGGGCTATTTTTCCCTATTGGAGCCCCTGGGCTTATAGTATCTTGCTTTTCCAATTAGGGTTGTAGCTTGGATAGTAATAATAATGTTAATATAGTCCGGTTGACAAAAGGACTAATATTGGATGAAGAGTGTGAGTTTGGGCAAGGATAATATTACGCGGATTAAGTATTTGTTATGAAGCAGTTATGCAAAATGCTTCATTTTAATGGGAAATAGTTGTATGAAACATATATGGCCCTAAAACACTGGAATGATAAAATTAGTCGAGAAACACTGGAAAGTAAGATAATACTGGGTAAAAAAGTAGGTTTAAGGAGCAATAAATATTTTTAGAAGAAGTGAAACGTTTATTAGCGGATTTAGGAAGGAAAGTGAATACTGCATTGGTGTGTAATGTGATCAGATGAAAGAGTGCTTTATGTCTCAGTAACTGTTTAACTTCAATATTGATGGCGTGATGTGAAAAGCCAAACAAGGGAATGAAGATTAGAAAATAAATGCGAATGGGATCATCTGATGACTGGGAATATAGAAAGGTAACTTCAAAAGCTGGTAACAGGGTCTTAAATTGTATGTTAAAGATGAAAGTTTAGAGTTAATGTAAGCAAGAGTAAGTTAGTGAGAGTAAACAGAAATGGGAAGGTGAAATAAAGAATGTCACATTAATGGTGGGAGAATGGAAGTGGCTGCTGAGCTCATGTAATTTGGATTGTATATAAAAGATTATGGCACGATGAGAAACAAGTGGTTCATAAGTTACGGGACGCCAAAAAGGCAGTAGGATGTTATTTGAGGAAGCCAAGGTGCCAGTATTTAAATGTATTGCTAAACTGACTCCCCCTTAATAGAGGTGAACCATAATTGTGTAGTCCATAAGAAAGAAACAATATTAAAGCTCCTGAGATGAACTAATTTACAAATCACATAGTGCTCTAATAAGACTTTGACCTTACAGAGAATCTATATTAAAAACAGGTTAGCATGTTTCTTTACGTTGATAATGAATAAACACTAATATATTTCCTATTCATTAATATATGTATGTGTATGTGTCTGTGTGTGTTTTTGTGTTTAGGTATGTGTCTGTGTGTGTATTTGTGTTTGGGTATGTGTCTGAATGTGTGTTTTTATGTGTGTGAAAGATAAACTATTCAACTTTATTTTTGCGCAAGATGACATATCATTATTAGTTTTGTAAGGTAGCAAAAACCATTAAGCAACTATGTAGTTGTAATTTTATATAATAATTATTATTGTTTACGTGTTAGTTTATAGTCCAGGAATGGGGAACCTGCGGCCTTAATGCCGCATATGGCCTTCTGGACCATCAAGTGCGGCCTTCTAAGGCCTTTGATATATATACAGTATGTGTAGTATATTTCTGCTTTGACACTGTATATTGTGTGTTTGGAATTATTCTACTATATGTACACACATATAAATATGCACACACAGACAATAGGAAAGTTGTGTTCTGAGATGTACTTCTCAGAGAATTAAAGCATCTTTCCTTGAATTCAATGAATCCTAACTTGATACAATTAGTAGTTTTTTCTTGTCAGCTGCAACAGATGTTGTAGCTGACAAGGAAAAACTGCTAGTTGCAGTGAGTGAGTGATTTAACGTATGGTGGACGAGAGTTCCTGTTTTGTCCATCTCCTCACTGTGATCTATGATAGTTTTAGATGAGTCAACAGGTTCCAGATTTTTGGCATAAAAATGTTTTATTTGTGCTTTCACTGCTGAGTTTTGATTATATGATAAACATCTTCCTTTAGGTAACCTTAACGCAAGGACAAGAGGAACAGACATTTTAACAACTTCTATAAGCAATGTCACAAAGGAGGACTAAATTTTTCGTCCTTATTATAATAAGTTATGCACTGATGGTGTTCCAGCTATGATGGCTAAAAACTAGGGATTTATTGAACATCTTAAGAAAGCAAATAATTGATTTTCTTTTTCAATAAAAACTGCTAAGTGTGTTTAAAGAGATACTTTTTTTTTACTGGGATGTTGCATTTTTATGAGATGTGATTGTTTAAAAAGTACCTACTTGCCAATATTAAATATTTGAAAAGGTTATATTGTTGATATCTATAAGCTATCTTTTCCAAAAGATTAATATCATTTTATGTATCACTTCAATACAAAGAACCTACTTGCTTAACTAAAGTAATTTCAAAATGACATGATTTCGATACTATTCATTTACTTACTTTAGTTCGAGAACTGCCCAAACATGAATGAAATATTTTAAAATGTAGTATTCAATATAATTCATCTACTGATTACTTGTATAAAAAGTACTTAATTCTAATATTTTAAATTTTAATGCTTTCAATTTTTATAAACCTTTCACTCTTTCTTTAGATTACTAATAAATTACTTGGAGGGATAAAGTAACCAACAAAATTTTATGCGCCCTTAATGAACATTGAGGACTTGCAAGATGGCTGTCATCCAATAAAGGGTTCCCCATACCTGGTTTATACTATTCAAAGGAAAAAACAAGTTAGCTACTATATAGTCAAACCTTACAACACAGTTTAAAACGCAATCATTAATGATATATAAAATAAAAGAAGATATGACCTTATTTTCGACATTTTATAAAGAATAAATAACGAAAAGTAGAAATACAAATAGTAGCGCGCTTTAGATATTATGGACCGAAAACTAAATTGATAAAACAAGAAATGGCCCCATTGTATTATTATTATTATTATTATTATTATTATTATTATTATTATTATTATTATTATTATTATTGGAAGCTGTGCCAAAACCATAGTTAGAAAACGAAGATGCTATAAGCCCAGGGGCTACAACAGGAAAAAAATATTGCAGTGAGAAAAGGAAACCAGGAAACAAAGAAACCACAAGAGAAGAAATAAACAATCAAATCACATTATGTAATCTAACAAAGCAAAGTAATCCATCTTTTCTCTTGATATTTCTTTATCCATTAATTTGAGTAGGTCGAATACCTGTTAATTTACGTAGTATATACAGTATATATATATATATATATATATATATAAATATCAGATATGTGTAGTTATCAAAAATTTGTATCTATTAACTAAATTACTAATTTTATTACATAAAACTTATTGTAATCTCATCATTAATTTTCTCAGACATTTTCTTTAACATGTAGTTGGTAGACACTGTTAATATATGTCGTGATTTCTACCTTTTCTCCAGTTCTGCAAATATGATTTGTCAATAAATAAGGGTTAAAGTCGTTATAACAGATAACTAGTCCAAATAAAGAGAGAGAGAGAGAGAGAGAGAGAGAGAGAGAGAGAGAGAGAGAATGACTAGTCCAAATACCCAAGAAAGAGAGAGAGAGAGAGAGAGAGAGAGAGAGAGAGAGAGAGAGAGAGAGAGAGAATGTACGGATATAAAAAAAGAATAATTCTGTAAAATAAATATATCACAAAATCATATATAAGAAGGATTTGGCCAATAATTCAGAGGATTTCTCTCTCTCTCTCTCTCTCTACTCTCATCTCTCTCTCTCTCTCCTCCCTCTCTCTCTCTCTCTCACTCCTCTCTCTCTCTCTCTCTCTCAAACTGGAATTGAACAAGATAAAACTCCACTCAATGTGGTAATTTCTTTACATACAAATAGCAAATACATGCAACTAGCTTCCACCGGATATAGTAAACATTAAACTCGGTAAACGAGTTCAAGAATAAGATAGAAAAGATCATAAAAACTCTAAATGTTTCAACTAAATCGCTCTAACCCAAGAGCAAATCGAGTGTCCTCGGATGGAATATCTTTGAGACATCCAAAATTCTTCTCTCTCTCTCTCTCTCTCTCTCCTCTCTCCTCTCTCTCTCTCTCTCTCTCTCTCTGATATATCAACATAAATATACACATATTGTCTGTGCCTTTTAGTCCATTAATTCTTTTTTTCCATTTCATTCTATCAACTAGCAAATTTTCTGTCCCTTTTTTCGAAACTTCATTCTAAAGCCTTTACATTCCATTTTCATTATTCAATTGATTTTCAGAAAGTATAGTTACCTATTAGTTTACGGAATAGTTTGGAAGATAGGTTTTTCTTTCGAGAAATTCTTGAGATTAACTTTAAATAAATTTTTGTAGCTTAACTTCTTATGAAGTTTAGAACTTTCTTCATTTCTTGTTCCTTAACTTTGGTAATAACTAAGAAAAAGCAAATATCAGAACCTTCAATGTTTTTAATTTTCCTAATATTTTTTTTTTTTTTATTTCCAGTGAGGTAAATAGTATGATTTAAGTGCTTACTTGATTATCTAAAATCTATTATTCGTTGAAGACCACTCTTATATCAGATTACGATACTGTTTTATGATATTTCAAAATTACTTTTATTCCAGAAATATATTGACAAATAATCATTTATTTTCCTTATTTTTTTCAAACAGGCATGTCCGATATATGACTTTTTTCCTCATTGATGCATAATATGTGCTCTATTATATTTTAACCCATTCAGTATCCAATCAATTGTGTTGCAATTAAATATTGTCTGCATGAAAAAATCTTATACCCGGTTGACCTTATTGTCGATTTAAATTATAATTTTCATCTCCATCTCTATTGTCGATTATATCCATAATTTTCCTCCTATTCTCATAATAATGATGAAACTTTTTACTCTTAATTGTTTGCCAAAGTATCACCAATTCAACGTATCCAAATCACTTCTTAAATCCAAGACACTAGCCGAAGATATAGGGCCGGTTTAACAAAGTCTCTGGGAAGTATAATACACCCATAGTCACACACCCAGACCCATTAGCCGAAGCCAAGAGGATTTGCTAACAACTTTGCGGACAAAGCAAAAAGCACCAATCTACCTCTGCAAACTATTAATATGCAGAGAACACTGCTCCCAATCAGGAATAACATCATTGAAGCCGCCTGCAACATGGTAGATGATACTGATCAACCCTACACCATGGAGGAACTTAACACGGCCCCTCGCAAAAGGTAGGAAGGACACTGCTCCCTAGAGCCGACCTCATCACATACAGCATGCTTATGAACATGGGAAACCATGCTAAATTGGTCTACTTACATTCGATTAACAAGAGACACACGGAAAGACTACGTCCAACCGCATGGAACCAGCAGGACAACCAAACCAATACCAAAACCACAAGGAGTCAGACACTTACCGACCAATAGCTTTGATAAGCTGCACAGAGAAAGTAGCTGAGAGAATTGTACTTAACAGACTGCAGTGGAAAATAGGCCAACTATATCATCGCCTATATGCCTACAGAAGCGGCATAGGCACTCAAGAATGCATTACAGATGTCCTCTAAACAATTAATGACAAAAAAAGTCTTTGTCATATTCCTCGATCTCGAGAAAGCCTTTGAGCTAGCCAGCTATACTCTTCAAACTTGTTGAAAAAAGAGTGAAAGGACACTTACTGGTCTGGACTTGAAACTACACACTGAACCAAGAAGCCAGAGTCACTTTCCAAGGAAAAACATCCCCTAGAAAACGGTTACACCACAGAGAGGCATACTAAGCCCCTACCTTTTCAATCTATTAATGGAGAACTTAGCCACTTTAAACCTCCCAAAAGAGGTGGAAATTTTCATATATGCCGACGATATATGCATAGCATGTCCACATAAAGCTCATGCAAGAAATGCCACTCAAAAAGCACTCGACATGATCCAAGCCTAATGCAATGAACTTGGCCTAAAGATCAACCACCAACAAAACAAAAGCAATGGCTATAAGACATTCACAAAACCTTCAGAACTTCACATTGAGAGGTGAAGACATCGAATGGGTGAGTCAATTCAATTACCTTGGGGTAATCATTAGCAAAACCGTATCACCATCCAATGAAGTAACCTACCTCAGAGAGAAGACAAAGATTTGTCTATCAGCCATGAAACGAATGACCTCCCTAAAACAAGGAACATCAAATAACCTCCTAAGACTGTTTTATCTACAAGCTATTCGATCCCATATCGACTATGCAGCACCCACACTCACTGCATTGACTGACACTCAAAAAGCATTATTAGAAGTAGTCCAAAACAATACCATGAGAATCATTAGTGGGTCTCTAATGTGGACAAGAATTTTGCTTACTTAGAGCAGAAACCAACCTAATTCCACTGTCAGCTAGGATTGGCATTAGGAATAACAGCATTATATTCAAGTCAATCACCGTAGACAGAAAAAGCCCACTCAACAATAAAATAAAAAGGCTTCTACCTCCTGCTGAAGAACTGGATCCGACAAATTCTCAAGCAAAGAAACTACTGGATACACTCAAAAGGATGCAAATGCAAAATGAGGCTCACAAAACCAAGGGGACAACAAAAGAATGATGGATACAGCCCTCCTGCCCCTTGGGCTCATGAACCTATCAAATACAACTTCACCATCCTACCAGCAGCACGCAAGGCTCTCTGCACACCAGAGCAACTCACTGAAGCTGCAAAAAATGCAATCAGGAATACGCCTGCGCCTCACACCTATTATACGGATGGATCAGTAGACCGTTGCAATCCCTGCAGCAGCTGCCGCAGTTATCTCTACATCAGGATATAGAGAAAACTGGAGACTTTCCAACCATGCTTCCACACTGCAAACTGAACTAGTGGCCATTGCAAAAGCTCTAGAACACTCTGCCAACCAACAAGATGGGAACACAACGATCCATACAAGTTCCAGAGGAGCCATTCTGGCCCTCAGCAACGAGGAACCTACAGGGAATGTTTACCTTATCACTGCAATTCAATTCTTAGCCTTGTTCCATCAAAGCAACAACAGGCAAGTTACCTTGAATTGGATTCCAAGGAATACTGGAATCTCTGGCAACGACGAGGCCGATCCCCTAGCCAAATCGGCCTTAATATGCCAAACCATTAGCATTACTCTACAACCTTCATTAAAAACCATCAAGAATAAAATGGCTACCTACTGCAACATCCAAAAGACTAGTGAAGTAAGGAGAACCTTCCTAGATGGATCAAGATCTGCAAAGTGGTATATTGAAGCAACAAACATATTACCACACCCAATTGCAAGACAAACACCTCGCCAGGACGTAGTAATCATCTGAGACTGCGACTAGAATATCTGTGCAACTGTCAAATTATCTTAGATAATGACGAAGACCCTGCAGCACAGCACAGACCAATAAGACCGTGCAAGTACTGTAATCAGGACACAGAAGAACCTCTACAGCACTATTCACAGCAATGTCAGGAAACAAGCCTACTTCGGCAGCAATTGTCAAACACATAATTGACAATCATAATACCCTCTCAGCCTTTCTCCGCAGCTACCCTCCACCGATATAACGTTGCAACAACGCCAACGAACAATCTAAGCGGCAATTGAAGAAAAACCTTCTTATCCCCCCTGCAATTTCTATGTATGGAGTAGAATGATTGTTAGTAGCTGAGGGCAACAACTCGTACTCCTTATGAGGAGACAGTTTTGTCTTCCCGTCATGTTTTCAGCTTGGAAATGGGGTCGGAGTCGTCGGCGGTCTTTTTGACTCCCAACATATCTTTCTCTCCTCTCAGCCAATCTCCCTTGCTGGAATCAGAATGGGTGCTGGTGGCTGAGGGAAATAACTCGTACTCCTTATAAGGAGACAGTTTTGCCTTCCAGTCCTTTCTTCAACGTTGAAGATGGGAACAGAGCCGTTGGCGGTCTTTTTGGTATCCAGCATCTTTTTCACCTTCAATCTCTCTTTTCCCCAGTTCAGGCATCCCTTCCAACCGCCTTTGAAAGTCTCAATAAATCAAATCATAAGTAACCTTTATTTTTACTTTTTTTTTTTTTTAAATATTCACAGGTACAGGAATTTTTTATTCCATCCTATCTCTACTACTAAAACTGCTACAAATCCCTCCTTCCAGCTCTGTCCCACTCAGCTGAAATCTCACACTATCCCTCTATCTCACAACTTAAGCTTAAACCACTATGAAGTTTTTACTTCACCTATATCAACATCTCCAACTAAAACTTTTCAACTCCTTCCCGAGCTCTCCTACTTATCGGGACTTACTACTATAATTCTTTTTCCTAACATGAGCCAGTGGGATCATGGGAAGGCATCCCCGTCCCACTGTCAATTACTTCTTTCTTAATACAACCCATCACGACCCAAAACCTATCCCAATATCCTAAAATAAATGTTGCAGAATATCCCCCATCCCAACAACAAACAACAACAAAACCCAAGACAGTGGAAGACCATAGTACAGAAGTTATGGCGCTACCCAAGACTAGAGAACAATAATTTGATTCTGGAGTGTCCTTCTCCTAGAAGAGCTGCTTACTGTAGCTAAAGAGTCTCTTCTACCCTTGTCAAGAGGAAAGTTGCCACTAAACAATAACATTGCAGAAGATAGCCCCTTAAGCAAAGAAGAATTGTTTGGTAATATCAGTGTTGTCAGGGGTATGAGGATAGAGGAGAATGGGGAAAGAATAGGCCAGGCTATTCGGTGTATGTGTAGGCAAAGAAAAAATGAGGCGTAACCAACGAGAAGGATCCACCGTAGCACTGTTTGGCCAGTCAAAGGGTCCAGCAACTCTCTAGAGGTAGTGTCTCAACGGGTGGCTTGTTCCCTGGCCAACCTACTGCCTTTAACGGATATCAGCGATGCGAGTCTATACTAAAGATCACTGAAACCAAAATTTCTATTGCCGTATTGAAAAATTAAGATACAAAAGTTTTTTTTGTTAGTGACTTTTTGTCAAAACATAGGCATAAACATTAGATGTTTATTTAAAGCGCTTTAGTTATGCGAACTTGAAACTTGTAGACAGTAACTATATACTCTATATTTAAACTACAGTATAAATCTTAAGGACAATTCTTAACATACGCTTTGGATTAAAAGAATATATATATATATATATATATATATATACTTATATGTATATATATATAAATATATATATATATATATATATATACATATATATATATATATATATATATACATATATATATATATATACATATATATATATATATATATATAATGAATAACCTTAAAAGTTTTAAAACCATGTACGCAGATTTAATGTGCAAGTCCTAGAATTATTTCATATTTGAAAACTAAAAATCTTTCAAGAATGTCGTCTATACCTCGGAGTACTTAATTTCCAACGATAAAAGTTCATATTTTTCAATAAATACCTTTATCAGGGTCACAAACAGACATCACAATAGCTTGATTACATCCAGAATCGCACCCATCAAGGTTGTGTTGTTATTGACTGGGTTGATTAATTCTTAAGGGTTGTGATAACCTATTTGAAACGTCTCTGCCTGGCAATCTGTTGAGGGGGAGTTCAACCCCCACTCCAACTCAACAGTTTCTTGTAGCGTCTGCAGCCTCACCATCCTTATGAGCTAAGGATCGAGGGATTAGGCTCGGTCTACCTGCTGATTGATCATCAGCATTTGACTGGTCTCCTTGGTTCTAGCTAGAAGGGGCTGGGGTGATCATATGTAAGTATCGTTAGTGTCTCGGGTATTGTCCTCTCCCTTTCTTCGGACATTCATAAGTGACCTTTAAACCTTTAAACTCATAAAAACTAATTATCATGCTTTATATATTTTTTCAACCTTAATACGATACGTGAAAACAGAATTTTGTTTCGCACATCTTTTGAGTGAAGAGCGACGTATTGTTTGGAGTTATCTAATTTTCTTTATCTCTATTTTCTTCATAGATATAATAGAAACATATGCAAGTAGTTATTTTTTTTACTGAAAGAATCGCAACTTTACCCTTTTTTTTTTTTTTTTTTTTTTTTTTTTCAATTAGGCGCATTTGCACTGACTCGCAAGGGTGCCCTTTTAGCTCGAAAATATTTCTTACTAGTTGACTGGTTGGACAAAATAATTCTAACCAGTCAGCTATTAGGAAACTATTCCGAGGTAAAAGGGCACCCTGGAGTCGTTGTAAATGTTCCTGTTCTAACAGGCATAAGATACAAATCGTTACTGTGTCATTCAGTTCATTTAATGCCAAGCTGTATTTTTACTTCTGTTTCTATATTGCATGTAATAAAATTTATATAATTACATGTTTTGCTTATATTTTCTTTCGTTTATCAGGCTAACATTAATGTTGAAATATTTAGGTAATCGGCGTTCATGTCAAGTACCTGCTATTTTCTTAAATATTTAAGTTTTGATATCATCAAAATTGAGATGTCTCGTTCTATCCTTCTTGATAAATTATTTGTTTTTAATTAGTCATAATTCTATGTTTGATTGCATCAGAGCTGTAATATTTCTAAAAGATGGTGTACCTGTACATCTCGGAAATATCTGCCCTAGATATCAATGATAGTTGGTGCTATGAGCATTCATCTTTTCATTATCGTATGTAATATTGCATCACACTTTAGCCGTAATATTTTATTTCTTATTTATTTATTTTTCATTTTTTTTTTTTTTATACAGACATTTCCATATCTGATACACAACCATAAATGCTTACGTTTTTCTTGAGAAAAATCGTATATTTTACCGTGATAATATTCATTACAGTATATGGAATTTCGCGTGAATTGGAGCATAACATTCTTATGATATTATAGTCTTGAGTACATACTATAGAAGATGAGTTTGCCAAAAGTAGTGAAATTACCACAAATCTCTTTACGTTAGTTTTTTTTAAATGGATAAATAAAAACAAGAAAATATTTCTTCGTGTCCAGTTAGAAAAAAAGACCAATGAATAACTCACGTTGCTTACAATTTCATAAAAGTTTTATTTGGATGTCATACCACTTTTGAGAAAACTAAATGATAAGAGTAGCCTTTAAATAGAGTTGCACATAGAAAATCATGAAGAATATAAGCAGGTTTGGATATGACGATATGTAGTATTCCACGTTCAGAATGTATTCTGTTTTATGTCTGCCAAACATCTAAAATTATTTCCTTAAGAAGGATTAATGAATCTGACGATAACACATTAGAACAAATAAATACAATTGTTTCTCCTAGGGAAACATCAGAACAGAGAGATAAAAGGACTGAAATTTGTATAGCAATGCTGCTTATTAATGATAGGAAAATGACGTGTGGGTGTGCACACCTCATGAAGCAGTTCCCAACTGCAGTAGGTGTGACCCTATTTTAATTAAACGACATATTCTTTACGATTGTAGTTTTCTGAAGACAAATGTATTGATAATTTGTCAAGCAAATTTTATCTGACCTTTTATCGGATTCTGAAGAGCATTTATGTTTTTTTTTTTTTTTTTTATTTTTTTTTTTTTTTTTTTTTTTTTTTTTGGCAGGGGATTGGCCAGGGCACCAGCCACCCGATGAAATACTACCGCTAAAGAGTTTGGGAATCATTCAGCTGGCCAGACAGCATTATATTAGATCCTTCCCTCTGGTTACGGTTCATTTTCCATTTGCCTACACATACACTGAATAGTCTAGCCTATGCTTTACACATTCTCCTCAGTCCTCATACATGTGACAACACTGTAATGTAATTGTCCAGTGGCTACTTTCCTCTTGGTAAGGATAGAAGAGACGCTTTACCTATGGTAAGCAGCTCCTCTAGGAGAAGGACACTCCAAAATCAAACCATTGTTTTCCAGTCTTGGGTTGGAGTTCTCTTACTTGAGGGTACATTCGGGCACAATATTCTATCTTATTCCTCTTCCGCTTCTTTTGTTAAAGATTTATAGCACATATAAGAAATATTCATTGTGAAGTTGTTACTGTTCTTAAATTATTTTATTTTTCTTTGTATCCTTTCCTCACTGAGCTACTTTCCATGTTGGAGCCCCTGGGCTTATAGCATCCTGCTTTTCCAACTAGGGTTGTAGCTTAGCAAGTAACAATAATAAGAAGAGTAAGAAACAAAGGGTTTAAAGAAAATACTGGAATTTCTCTTTATCACTGATTTTCATCTGATGATTTATTTTCTATCTCTTATATTTATTTTATATTTTTTTATCATTTATTAATTTGATATCCGTAATGTTTTCCTTCCCGAGTTTATTCGATCCAGCTTTTTAAGAGTCGAGCTTGATTCATTAAAGGTCTAAAGATCGCTCATGAATGGCAGAGACAAAAGAGAAAGTGATAATGCCCTAACAGGAAAATGCCCGAGAAGCTGACTATATATCCATATGAATAAGCGCCAAAGCCCTTTTTTCACCCAAGGTAGGACCAGGGAGGGCCAGCAATGGCTGCCAATGACTCAGCAGGTAGACCTATAGTCTCCCCAAAACCCTGCATCTTTAGCTCACAACGATGGTGAGGTTGCAGACACTGCAAGAAACTATTGAGTTTCCAGCGGACTCGATCTCCCGTCCGGCATAACGCTAGGCAGGTACGTTTCCAATAGGCTGCTAAATCTTCACCTTTTAATAATAATAATAATAATAATAATAATAATAATAATAATAATAATGATAATAATAATAATAATAATGATAATAATAATAATAATTAATAGATAAATAAAGAGGAGCAAAAGATGGTTACCATTAGGGAGTTTGTTAATCATGTTCTGGTTGTCCATTGACTTAACTCAGGTCATAGAATCTGTTTGTCGGACGATGAGAGAGTAATCCGTCATAATTACTCTGCCCAAAGAGCTATTTTGGAGTCAATTTAATTACCCGTCTCAAAGGTCATAATTTAATTTCAAGCCATGGTATGTTTTTCTTTACTCATGTACAATCCTCTTTTCTTAAATCTCTAAGGCGGCATTTGTTCACTTATTTTGCAGTAATAAAATGATTTCCCAGTAGCCTACTTAATGCATTGCGATGCAGGAGACATAAAAGCTTAGCACAATCAGTTTATAGTAACTCGGTGGTAATACAAGAAATATACTATACATTTGGTCCTGAGTTTAAACCATCTCGGGTGTGAAAGATTCCATTGAAGCATGTCCTGCCGTTCTTGTGAGCTAAACATTGGTCAGCTGAATGAATGATTGAGCGGTAAAGTACGACTATGGTCGATTCCAAACTACCGCACAAGTTTCCTAAAGCACAAATAAGTACGAGAATCTGCGAAGTTCAGGAAAACGAGGTGTCTTAGGAGACTTCTACAAAACCACTTTTTAAGAATACCAGACCCTTTTAGCCCTTATACCATCTACATAATGGAAAGGAGATCTATAATCGTTTATAATTAGTTTATCCGCACAAACATACACAAACACACACATATATAAATATACATACATACGCACATATATATATATATATATATATGTGTGTGTGTGTGTGTGTGTATATATATATATATATATATATCTATATATATATATATATTTACAAATATATATATATATATATATACATATATATGTATATGTGTGAGTATGTGTGTGCGGGTATGTATGTGTATATATATATATATATATGTGTGTGTGTGTGTGTGTGTCTCTATGTTAACGCATATATAAAAATATATATACATACTTATGTATACATATATGTGTTTGTATTTGTATGAATTCATTCATGGGTATACAGTATACAGTATATATATATATATATATATATATATAATATGAATATATATATATATATATATATATATATACATATATTTACAGAAGATTTTATTTAGCTGAAGAGAGCAAACATCTAGCAGATTTATTGTTATGTATATTTGGACCATTTCGCCACTCCGTCACTAGAATTTGAAAGGGAGATGCTTTATGAATATTAATGGAACCACTGTGTGAGTGTATCCCGCGTATGGCAGGTGTCTGTAACCCTGCCACCAAACCAAACCTCCATCTCTTAAATAGCTTCAATTCCTCTCGCTTTTAAGAACACGAGGAAACCCTTCTGTTTCAATATCAAATGATGGCTGAGCCTCCATGAGGAATTGGGAATTAAATGGCCGCTATTCCCAGCGACATGAATCCCATTACTATTGATATCAACGTAAATTATCCAGCTGTGATTTATGTCATGAAATTATGCTTGAATTTTAATCTAATGTTCTTCCTTCGTTAAATAATGTTTCTTTTAATGACAGAGGATTAGAGAGAAAAGTAAAAATTTAGAATCTAGTTAGAGAATATATATAAAAATGTAATTGATGAAGTTTCATAATTTCTCTAAGTAAGTATATTCGTTTGTAAGAAAATCATTGCATTTATTACAAAAGAACCTATACACCAAAAAACAGATAATTACATCACAAAATAGGATGGGCCCTTGATAGAGTGTATACTTCGCCAAAACAACAAGATAACTAATTGATTTGTGCACCATTTGGCAATAGTTTCCTGTATATCGGATAAATATTGACAACAATATAGGAAAAAAACTTTTATTGTTTGCCTTTTTTGTGACCATGCCCTTGATCATTGACCCATTCACTTCCAAAATCATATCATATTGTCCTTGAATCATGGGCAACCATCCCACTAAATTTCATGAGATTTGGCCACGATATTGCAACATTTCTTTTTTTTTACCTTTCTGTAACCTTGACACTCTTTTTTTCTATATCTTAGAATAAGCAATTGAATTATGCACATTTGGGCACTAGTTTCATGCAAATGGTGTAAAACTTGACCATGATTTAACAAAAAGACGTTTTCTACCTTACCGTTACCTTGACGTTGACCTTTAACCTAATCCCTTCCAAATTCCACTAATACTGTCCTTGGATCATTGTTAATCATCTCAACACATTTTATGAGATTAGGGCAAATAGTGTTTGAGCTATACGAATCACAAACACATAGACATAAATATAAAAATACACACTTATCAAAACATTACTTTCGCAACGAAGTTGGCGAAGGTAATTTTAGTGAGCTGAACTTTAACCAATAAAATATCCTCGATATCATTTATTTCAGAGTTTTGGCATAATTCTAACAGATGAATTTAATTAGCAAAATTATCGAATTATAGTTTTAAATAGCCCCCAAACTTTAAATCAAAAGTTGGATTACTTGTAAAGCTCGTCAAACAACAAAACTGTTTTTCCGACTTTATTTATACTTGGCTGAGTGAGATTAGATAATATGCTTAAGTATGTTCTACTTAAAAGGAACGTATCTGTATAGTTTAAATGATTTTATCTACATCTCTCATCATTATTAAAATGTTTGAAATTTTTATTGTTTATAAAATGATTAAAATTTAATTATTATTATTATCATTATTATTATTATTATTATTATTATTATTATTATTATTATTATTATTATTATTATTATTATTATTATTATTATTATTATTATTATTAAAAGAACAATCCGAAAAGAATATTAATTCAATTGGAAAATTAATCTATATCTTCAGTTTTGCTTATATATAATATTATATTATATTCTCTTCACTAATTACCATTGTAATGCCTCGATTGCATACGTTAATGAATCGAATATAGCTTTAATTTAAGTTGTAATAATCATCAACATTTTGTTCATTAGAATTAAGGGTCATTGTTGGTGTCCAGATTTTCTCTCTCTCTCTCTCTCTCTCTCTCTCTCTCTCTCTCTCCTTTTAATATGAGAAGTTTCCCTCAACAACTTCTGCTCAGGGAACCAATAATTGCTTCGGGTTCCCTCACTTCGCTTAGGATTTATAATAGTGTTATGAATTTCATTAGTATCTTAGAATAGTATCTTATGCTTCGGGTCTTGGATCGTGTATTTCCCAATATCATTTTTTACGGGTGGATCGTTTACTGCAACATAATTAGTTACATTCTATAATAGCCAAAAATTACAAAAAAAAAAAAAAAAAACTCTAGTTTCAGTATTTGAGTTATAATGATTTTGCTTCAATTTATTTTTGTATTTTGGGCGTAAATGATTTTTTTTTTAAATCATATTTAATAAAGAACAAAAACAGCAATAGTTAAAATCAACAGACATGAATGATATCTGCTATTCCTCTTTTACTTTTTTCTCTATTAATATTTTCTTAGTTTTTGTCTGCTAGTAATTTACTGATATTTTTTTATATCTTGAAAACCAAATCTAAGTTTGAAACAACGAAAAGACGTTTTTTTCATTTAACAATCATAGGAAATAGAATATATATATATATATATATATACACACACACACACACATATATATATATATATATATATACACACACACACATATATATATATATATATATATATGTATATATATATATATATATATATATAAATATATATATATATACATTAGCCACATCTCCCTCTTTACCAGGTAAATAATTCTTCGTATATATCAATTTTTTCCGACAAACCATAGCTCTTTTTAATAACTTATTCTAAACTAAGTATTCTATTATGAGATATCTTTAAAGATTTGTTTCATTGATAGGAAATTGAAACAATACTTCGCTTTAATTCAGATAAAATTAGTAACATGATTTACTTATTTTAAAACACTTTATATATCTAAAGAGATTTCATCAAAATCTTCTTACTTGCTCTTAAGAAGTGATATAAAGTAATTGTTTTACTAAGTGAACTTATGTTTCCAGTTTTACCAATATGAATTTTTACATAAATGACGTTACTATTTTGGAGCTTCCTTCCTAATTTTGAATTATATTCTTTTCGCATCTCATCATTCAGAATACTTTTACGAAAACTTGAAGACACTTACAGGATGACGTTATATTTGGAATACGTCCGGCAATAAATAGAATATAGATTTCATTTAGGTAGTGATTATCATCAACATATCTTTCATTACAAATAAGGATTGTTTTCCTCTCTCTCTCTCTCTCTCTCTCTCTCTCTCTCTCTCTCTCTACATGTTACGTTCATCACCTCTTTTAACGTGACAAGTTTCCCTCAACGAACCAGTAATTGATTTGGGTTCCTTCGCTTTGCTTGTGATTTGTCAGTTCCATTAAAATGAATAAATAGAATCCTACTCTTCGGGTCTTGGACTATATTATTCACAGATATATATATATATATATATATATATATGGGTGGGTAGGGAAATGCCTGATAGGTGATCAGTTAAATGTTATTATATCAACTACAAAAAGAACACTTAAATTAGCTTATCAATTCTTTATGAATAGGTTCTTTGAGAAAAAAAATTTAATTTTACTCGAAAATGGCTCAATTTATTCTCATATATTTGAAAAAGCGTAGAAAACCTGCTTTTGTTAAATTTAGTAGAGCTGGTTATATATTATTTGACTTTAAGGTTTTGTAATGAGAAATTCCTAAATTTCTGTTTTAGTAATTTACTGCTACTATTTATTCTTAAATTGGTCAATACAACAAATAATCATATTTAAAAAAAAGAAAATTACACACTTAACAACCAAAGAAAATATTCTAAACTTGTTTGTTTGTAACAAAAATCCTATCCATCTTTTTGTATATATTCAATTTCCCTTGAAACTATCTATTCGCTTTATTTACTTATAAATTACTTTTACTAACATGTCTCTTTGAGATTATTTGTATAAGTAAGCAATAGAAATATGCTTTTGTTTTTATTAGGAGAAAGCAAATAGCTTGAAATATATAATCTACTTGAGTGAAAACACCCTATGGTACTTGAATTACTTCTTCTCTATCATTTCTAATTAAAGTGAAGAGGCAACCCAAAGTCGTAGCTTTGGTAAATGGAATATTACACCACTGTATTTTCTCAAATTTATCATATATATCTATTGAGTAATTGCATTATCTTCACTTGCTATCCATCAAAATATAACTTCAAAATCTTGAAGATACACATTATGCCTGGAACCGAATCGTTAATAAATTGAATATAGATTTCATTTAGGTTGTAATTATCATGAACATCTTTTTCATATCAGTTGATGATCGTTATGTATCTACGAAATTTCAACACACTACTCCGAGTCTCTCTCTCTCTCTCTCTCTCTCTCCTCTCTCTCTCTCTCTCTCTCCACATAACGTCCATTGGTTATATTTTATAAGTTTCAGTTAACGTCTTCGTCTTAAGGACCCAATTATTGGTTTGGGTTTCCTGCCTTTGATCGTAATTTATATCGTTGTTATAAATGTCTTTGAAATATATTTATAGCATATTTGCCTTCAGCTCTTAGATAGATCATTCTTGTTTTTTTTTTTTCTATTTTAGAGGGGTGTTGGGTGATTGACAGGCAATTGGTTTAATACTTCTTTAAGAGATAAGTAAATTTATCACACGTGGTTGTTTTATGTACTTCAATAAGTTGAGTTATTTTGTTAATTTTACTTCAATAATTTTGTTAAGAAATTATTTCTGTTTGGTTTCGAATAACTTGAAATGATTTTCACATATTTGAAAATGTTAAATTATTAATTCTGGTAACATTTGTAAGAGGTATCTGGCATATTCCTCTCTGTTTCAATATTCGTTGATTCAATTTATTGCTTAAGATATGGTTAGAATTTAATTGGTTTATGTGATCAACAATGAAGTTTGAATAATAGCAGTCATATAAGCCACCAACTATCTCTTAGCTATTATACATGGTGTTATAACTTGCATATTTGCTTCTCTCACGTGAGTACCTGTGAACTAATACAAAATTCAATTTGAAGATACATTTTCTCTTTCCTGAATGATGAATATTACGCTACACATGTATCGTCGTTGGTATTTGGTTTGAAAATTAACTTTCAAAAAGATGTAAGAAACATTTTGAAACCCTTCATATTATTTCTGATTATTTGATTGTTTTCTGAAAACTCGTTACCAGATGTTAAATGTAAAATTTAGGAAATAGGGAGTCTTTTGCATATTATTTCCCCATCCGTCACGAAGTGGACTACAAAAAGAATTCACCCCCTTCCGAGTTCTTTCTCAAATTGAAGCAAAATAGAAATCCTGAACAATGACCCCATCTGGAAATCCCTTTTCGGTTGGTCTTAGTTTGCTTCGGGGGATGAACGAGAAATTAATCACAACTGCAAACAAAAGCTCTTCCTCTATGTCATCTAACGCTAAGTATTTTCACTTCGCCTTTGAAGTCAAAATGAGCGTCGTAGATTATAAGGTTCAAGCAAATATAGAGAGAGATTTCTTAGAAAAGGTGGAATGGATAATAGAAGACCAGTTCACAAACGGAATACAAAGTCACGATTGGAGGGATTTTGAAAACGGAAGAGAAGAATTGCTATTTCCCATACGATAGTAGATTCGAGTCCTGGACTTTTGTATTTCCAGATAAAACAATTTCTCTCTCTCTCTCTCTCTCTCTCTCTCTCTCTCTCTCTCTCTCTCTCTCTCTCTCTGTATATATTATATATACAAGCTACAATAAAGTATTTTCACTTTTTAATCATGTGATTATAGTACACATTTTAGGCTCAACACGGTGAGCTCTGGTATTTTCTTTATATATATATATATATATATATATATCATAATATAAATATATAGGAGTATATATATATATATATATATATACACACACACACACATATATATATATATATATATATATGTTAAGAGATAGGTGGATATATCGGTTTGTGTCTGTATCTGAGAGATTGTGAAAACTTATTTAATTTTGTTATTAGAAAAGTATACTTATAGCTATGAGGATTTTCATATTGTACAATTATAGCATCTATATATTATATTTTTCGGTAATTTTACCAAGAAATTGAAATCTTGCCATTGAAAAAACAGAAAATAGATATGGGATTTCACTATACATATAATGAGTTTTGTATATTTTCCACCATAAAAGCTAGTTTTTGTTCTACAGTGATTGAATATATAAGATTTTTTTTTTGTCATAAATGCTTCCATTTCCCCAAGCTTTTCATCTTAGATTGATGACCTTAGATCTTCCTTTTAAATTGTTAACACTACTTCACTTCCAATTGCTGCTATTCTTAAGTGGTTATCGCTTGAACTGAAATAAATATTAAACATAATCCTAGAAATCTGAATATATCTTCCCTCTCTCCGAAGATGAATAAATTAAATATCAACTTTTGTTTTAAAGATATATTTTGATTATCTTGAATTCATGGAACATAGACCTGTTGTGATTTCATGTATAAAAAATGGAGTCTTTTTCTAAAATCTGTTATCTAAAAGCTGAATTCCTTGGATTTTTTCAGTCATGTGAGCTGAGATATTATAA
>NC_090738.1:97084092-97091592 GCF_036898095.1 Palaemon carinicauda
GAAGTGGAGTAAGGAGGTGGAGAAGGAAGTGGAGTAAGGAGGTGGAGAAGGAAGTGGAGTAAGGAGGTGGAGAAGGAAGTGTGGTAAGGAGGTGGAGAAAAAGTGGGGTGAGGAAGTGGAGGAAGAGGAGGTGAAGAAGGAAGTGGAGTAAGGAGGTGGAGAAGGAAGTGGAGTAAGGAGGTGGAGAAGGAAGTGGAGTAAGGAGATGGAGAAGGAAGTGGGGTAAGGAGGTGGAGAAAAAAGTGGGGTAAGTAAGTGGAGGAAGAGGAGGTGAAGAAGGAAGTGGGGTAAGGAGGTGGAGAAGGAAGTGGAGTAAGGAGGTGGAGAAGGAAGTGGAATAAGGAGGTGGAGAAAAAGTGGGGTAAGGAAGTGGAGGAAGAGGAGGTGAAGAAGGAAGTGGAGTAAGGAGGTGGAGAAGGAAGTGGAGTAAGGAGGTGGAGAAGGAAGTGGGGTAAGGAGGTGGAGAAAAAAGTGGGGTAAGGAAGTGGAGGAAGAGGAGGTGAAGAAGGAAGTGGAGTAAGAGAAGATGGAGAAGGAAGTGGAGTAAGAGGAGGTGGAGGGGGGGGAGTGGAATAAGGAGGTGGAGCAGGAAGTGGAGTAAGGAGGTGGAGAAGGAAGTGGGGTAAAGAAGTGGAGGAAGAGGAGGTAAAGAAGGAAATGGAGTAAGGAGGTGGAGAAGGAAGTGGAGAAAGAGAAGATGGAGAAGAAAGTGGAGTAAGGAGGTGGAGAAGGAAGTGGGGTAAGGAAGTGGAGGAAGAGGAGTTAAAGAAGGAAATGGAGTAAGGAGGTGGAGAAGGAAGTGGAGTAAGAGGAGGTGGAGAAGGAAGTGGAGTAAGAGGAGGTGGAGAAGGAAGTGGAGTAAGGAGGTGAAGAAGGAAGTGAAGAAAGAGGAGGTGGAGAAGGAATTGGAGTAGGGAGGTGGAGAAACAAGTGGAGTAAGGAGGTGGAGAAGAAGCTGGAGAAGGAAGGGGAGAAAGAGAAGGTGGAGAAGGAAGTGGCGTAAGAGGAGGTGGAAAAGTAAGTGGAGTAAGGAGGTGGAGAAGGAGGTGGAAAAAGATGAAGTGGAGAAGGAAGTGGAGTAAGGAAGTGGAGAAAGAGGAGGTGGAGAATGAAGTGGAGAAAGAGAAGGTGGAGAAGGAAGTGGAGTAAGAGGAGGTGGGTAAGGAGGTGGAGAAGGAAGTGGAGTAAGGAGGTGAAGAAGGAAGTGAAGAAACAGGAGGTGGCTAAGGAAGTGGAGTGAGGAGCTGGAGAAGGAAGTGCAGAAAAAAGGGGGAGAAGGAATTGGAGTAAGAGGATGTGGAGAAGGAAGTGGAGAAAGAGGAGGTGGAGAAGAAAGTGGAGAAAGAGGAGGTGAAGAAGGAAGTGGAGTAAGGGGAGGTGGAGAAGGAAGTGGAGAAAGTGGAGGTGGAGAAGGAAGTGGAGTAAGGAGGTGAGGAAGGAAGTGGAGTAATAGGAGGTGAAGAATGAAGTGAAGAAAGAGGAGTTGGAGAAGGAAGTGGAGTAAGAGGAGTTGGAGGAGGAAGTGTAGTAAGGAGAGGGAGAAGCAAATTGAGTAAAAGGAAGTGGAGAAAGAGGAGGCGGAGAGGGAAGTGAAGTAAGGAGGTGGAGAAGTAACTAGAGTAAGAGGAGGTGGAGAAGGAAGTGGAAAAAGAGGAGGTGGAGAAGGAAGTGGAGTAAGACTAAGTGGAGAAGGAAGTGGAGTAAGGAGGTGGAGAGGGAAGTAGAGTAAGGAGGTGGAGAAGGAAGTGGAGTAAGGAGGTGGAGATGGGAGTCGAGTAAGGAGGTGGAGATGGGAGTCGAGTAAGGAGGTGGAGAAGGAAGTGGAGAAGGAAGCGGTGAAAGAGGAGGTGGAGGAGGAGAACCTGTTAACCTTTGAAAGTTACTCACAAGTTGAACAGTTGTTAGTCGGTCAGATTCTGTATCATCCGCCTGGTATGGATTGCTTGAGCAACGAAATTCGAGATAAATGTCCTTGACATTAAAAGTTATATATATATATGTTACAACCTACCAGGTTGTAATGCAGGTTCTTTTAAGATATTTAAATTCCCATGAATTGCAGTCGGTAAAAGTACGTCAGTGATAAGGAAAGACGGAAACAGAGACCCAAGAAAACTTAACAATATTTATTATAAACAAGAACAATAACTTAAATCAACCTTTTTGAGATTAAATACACTTAATTGTACAGAATATTCAGAAAAACCTAAAGCTAATACACTGAGCCCTAAACATGATAAAATTACAAGAGAGAAAACGCTTAATAATAACAAGGTGGATCCAAATACGGCTAGCCAAAAATATCATCAACCTAATAATAAAAAAGGTAGAAGGAAGTAGGAGATGAAAACAATGAAAACCTTAATATTCCTACCTATCTTACAAAACTAAACAATACAGAATTAAACAGTTACACAACATAACAACAAAACTCGTACATATAGAGAGACAATTAATAATATATACAACTTCACCTCAAGTGAAGTACAGAAGAGTTGAACACAGGGCCGTACTTAATTCCTCAAGCCGCTAAACGGAAGGGTAAAACTGTACACCAGGCATTGAAGGGCAATCCACTTCGCTATACAAGAGGAACGACAATTTGTCTTACCTGGCGTAAGCCTCCCTACGTAACTCCTCACGAGCCAATTTGCTCTCACACTCGTACACAGCTGGACTGGATGAATACGGTCAGTAAAATCTAGGTTCAGTGTCGGGAAACAGCGTCGACACCAATCCTGTGCAAATCCTCCGACGGGAACAAGTAGCAGAAAACTACCGTCGCAGATGACATGAGCATCTGCTAAACACTTCAACCGAAGTACGAAGGTAATAGCCAAAGTCGTCCTCCAAGTCACAAGGAATGCTGAGACGAGAAATATTGTTGGTGAGAGCTTGTCAAGACCCGAACTGCCTTCACTGGTCGACCATGTCCACTCATCACCTTCCCAGCGTTCATCAACACTCACAGCAAAAAAAAAAAAAAAAAAAAAAAAAAAAACAATCGTTAAACCGATAGTCCACTGATACACAAAGGAGGAGGAAGAGGCGCAAAAAACACTATCCAACAATCAGAGAACCACTTAACTTTCATTAACACCATAGTAAACAAACAACAAAAATACTTTAACTTAAAAAGAAAAACAAGGCTGATTTAAATAAAACAATGAAATAATTTTACGTTAACCTAATGCCTTCCTCCCCCAAAACAAAAAAAATTATTCACATAGAATACATTTTTTTTCAAAATTAAATACTGTAAAAATGCTGAAATGAAAATTAATTAACAATGTTACGGAAATACAAAACCTGAAAAGAAGTTATAAATATAACAATACATATGCCAAAAAGAAAAAAAAAACACATAGCTTCACGAAGAAGACTTACCAAATCAGAAAATGGGACTCTTAAATTAAAGGCTAAACTATACCTCCAACGAGTACAAAATAATAGGAAAAAATTGATAGACCTTACTAAGGTTGAACATACAAAAACAACGCACTTAACCAAACCTACATATAAACTAAACTCTAAGATAAGGACTCACTCATACGCACACCCATACTGGCCATTAGATTTTACTATGGAAAAATAGTTTTATACAAACCCAATGAAGACACGAGAAGTGCGAGGGAGGGACAAAAGCCAATATTACATACGAGAAAGGGCATCAGGAATGCGGTTCTCCGATCCCTTAATATGTTTTATAACCAGAGTGAATTCCTGCAACTGCAAAGCCCATCTCAAAATTCTCTGATCCCTTAATATGTTTTATAACCAGAGTGAATTCCTGCAACTGCAAAGCCCATCTCGAAATTCTCTGATTGGACCCTTTCATCCTTTCTATGAACACTAGAGGATTGTGGTCAGTCCAAATCTCTATCGGGAAGGAGAAATTGGTCACATAGGGTTTAAAATGTAACAAAGTACGAACAAAGGCCAAGGCCTCCTTCTCGATAATTGAATACCGCCTCTCTGCTGCCAATAGTTTGCGGCTAAAGTAAGACACGGGAAGTACCTCTCCAGCCCCATTTCTCTGAAAGAGAACACCTCCAATGCCCACATCACTAGCATCCACCGCGATAATGAAAGGTTTCTGAAAATCAGGGGATATTAATATTGGGTTTGATATCAGCACCAGCTTGAGTTTAATGAAAGACTCCTCACATTGAGGAGACCACGCAAATTTCTGTCCTTTCTCCAATAACTTAGTAAGTGGCTGAGCAATGTCCGAGAAGTTTCGCACAAACCTTCTATAATAACCCGTCATTCCAAGGACTCTCCGAACTTCCCTGACATTACTCGGCCTCTTCAAATTTAAAATGGCATCGAGATTGGCTTGTTTAGGGGCTACCTGACCCAAACCAACCTCATGACCCAAATAGCACACTTTGGCTTTACCAAATTCACACTTACCCAAGTTCACAACAAGACCGGCATCCCTCAAAGCTTCAAACACTTTTCTCAATCTTACTATATGAGTTTGCCAATCATTGCTGTGAACAACTAAATCATCAATATAAATCTCAGTGCCTTTCAACCCACAAATGACTCTGTTCATAAGCCTCTGAAAGTTGCATGCAGCATTTTTCATCCCAAAGGGCATCACTTTACATTCGTAAAGCCCAAAGGGAGTTACAAATGCGGAAATTTCCCGGGCTCGATCAGACAGGGGCACTTGCCAATACCCTTTCAGCAAATCCAACTTGGTTATGAATTTTGCAGACCCTATCTGATCGAGACAGTCGTCAATGCGAGGCAAAGGAAAAGAGACATTTTTGGTACTGGCATTAACTTTACGGTAATCCACACACATTCTGTACTTTCCATCAGACTTTTTAACTAAAACTATCGGAGAGCTCCAAGGACTTATCAAAGGTTGGATGAGGTCATGTTTCAGCATATACTTTATTTCCTCCTCGACTATGTCCCTTTTCACTGGATTTAGTCGATAAGGACTGCTTTACGGGAGAAGCACTGCCCACATCCACATCATGCTGAAGCAACCTCGTCCTACCTGGCGAACTAAGAAATATTTCTGGAAAAGAACAGATTAAATTAATAATGTCCCTTTTCTGGGTAACTTCCAGATGGTCCAGCTCTCTTTTCAAAACCTCTAGATTTTGAACGTTATTAAAGAGAGCATCAGAAGATACCTGACCAACCAAGTCCTCAAAGTTATCCTCTGGAGACTCTACTTCTACAGACACAGGTTCACACACTATAGCTAAAGGATCCCTACCACCTGAAATATAAGATTTTAATCTATTAATATGAAAGACCCGGCACTTTCGTTTGGTCCCGGGGGCTTCAATTTCATAATTCACTTCAGACAATTTTCTCAAAACCTTCCAGGGCCCCTTATACCTTGGCTCAAGGAAATTGTCTGAGTCTGTACTCAACACCAATACCAATTCCCCAGGCTCAAACGATCGCACCTTGGTTTTCTTATCAAAATTTGATTTCATGATTACTTGGGAGGAAGCCAAATTTTCTCTTGCAAATTTCCACGCAATGGCTAACTTTTTCCGTAAATTCTCTACAAATTTCATCACATTAAGTTCCTCTTTCTGCCCAGATGATAACAATTCATGAAAAATTTCCAACGGACCACGTACTTTGTGCCCATAGATTAGCTCAAAGGGAGCTACACCTGTAGATGCATTTGGATGATTCCTTATGGCAAAGAGAGCAAAGGGAAGTCCCTTCTCCCAATCCTCTCCTTGTTCATAGCAGTATTTTTTTAAAACTGATTTAAGTGTCTGGTGGAATCTTTCCACCACCCCCTGACTCTCTGGGTGGTAAGGTACGCTGGTAGTGCACTGAATGGCCAGTTCAGCACACTTACCCCTAAATACCTTACTCGTAAAATTCGTCCCACAGTTGGTCTGAATTTTACAAGGAAGTCCGTATCGGGAGAAAAATTCAACGAGCTTCTCAAATACTGCATTGGAAGTGATCTTTTTCATTGGGAATGCTTCAGGAAATCTAGAAGCTCGGTCCATGATGGTCAGGAGATGAGTAAACCCAGTCTTTGTTCTGGGCAAAGGCCCCACCACATCTATAACCAATTCCACAAAAGGTTCCCCAATTGCAGGAATAGGATTTAGAGGGGCTTTAGGGATCACTTGATTGGGCTTTCCCATCACCTGACATACCTCACAATTACTAACAAATCATTTCACTGATGATTTCAATCCTGGCCACCAAAAACATTTCGCTAATCTTTTGAAAGTCTTAAATACTCCAAAGTGACCAGAAAAAGAATCATCATGTGACAACTTCAAAACAGACTCCCTAAATTGTGAGGGAACCACAATTGGTTCCACTCGAGAAGTTTTGTTCAGATCATGTGTAGATGGACGACTAATTCGATATAACAAACCTTTCATTACACAAAACCTCGGTTTAGTTAAATCGGCTGTGTCACCCAACTGAAAATCAAACTCTTGTCTCTGAGCCTCAATAAACGTTAAACGGTCCCAACCAAGTTGCAAGATATTACTAGTACTACTAGGACTACCTACTGGCCCGGACCTTTCTAACTCTACTTCTAAACTACTTAAATCTAAGTCATCATCATTTATCAAATCAGCTGCCTTAGCGGAGGCCCGAGTCACCACCGCCACAGGACAAGCATTCACAGTCACAATAGGGAATAATTCCAGACCCCTATGGTCTACCATGTCATTTCCTAAAATACCATCTATATTTGGAATAGGGAGTTTCTCCACCACAGCCAACTCTGTTACCTCATTATACCCAGGGAATGATAATTCAACTTCCACCAATGGAGCTGAAACCACAGTATTCGGGAAACCTCCCAGAATCACATAATTCCCTGAATATTCAACTAAACCATTTCAAGATTCCCTTAATACTAAAGAACGAGCTGACCCTGTGTCTCGCAAAAATTTTACCTTTAGAATTCCTGAATTCGTAACCAGTCTACCAGGCCATATATATTTATCATAGAGTCATGAAGGTCTATTACCAGTTGGTTTTACATTGCTGTCATCACCACTATTTACATTGCTACCTTCCATTACCGGTGGATTCTCAACCTTGGGGGTGTTAGGAATAGTCTTATTTGTTATTACAGATATAGGATTGTCAATATTGTTATTATTTCTCTCCAGATACCTCCTCCTGGCATTACACTGAGCTTGATAATGTCCAGGCTTATTGCACCAAAAACAGGTCCCATTACCTTTGCTCACATTACCAGAAACTACCCTGTTTTTGGAGAAGAATCTAGAGGGCTCTCCATTTGAAATATTTCCCTGAGTCTTTTCATTCTTATAATAGGTTGGAACACCTGAATGCTTTACCCTGTTGTTAGCTACATTATTAGATTTATTATTACCATAATTTGGCTTGGCAGACTGGAAATCTAGACCCTGAGACCCAAAATTGCCGGACCCTGCTCGATGGGTTAAAATAAATTCATCGGCAATCTGAGCCGCTTTACTTAGGTTAGCTGCTTTCACCTCTTCCAAG
>NC_090738.1:97096592-97119092 GCF_036898095.1 Palaemon carinicauda
GGAGATAGGCCTATAGACTCCCGCAAACCGACAAAGTTAGCTCACAAGAATAGTGAGGTTGCAGCGACCAAGGGAACTAACGAATTTGAGCTGGACTTGAACCCCAATCTGGCTTTCACCAGTCAGGGACGTTACCACATCATCCACAACAACTACAAAGCCTTTCATTAATATTAATGTTTGAGTTATTTTTTCATTTTTTTTATCTTTTGTTTCCCTATCAAGTAATTTAGCGCTCATGTTTAATGCTCATATTATTTGTGTCTTATAAAAATCAATATGATATTGGTGATAGAAATAATCTTTTAATTTTTAACATTGTCAATAAATCATGCTAACTATGCTGTCACTTCCAAGAATTCAACTTCATGAATGATTTCCCTCCTCTTTCAGTTTGTTTCCTCGTAATTTCCTTCGTCTTTTGCTCTCCCTCTCAGCTCTATTTTCCTTTTCAGTTTTAATCTATTTCCCTTGCAATTTCCTTTCCCTCACCCCGCGTTTTCCGTCGTTTTTCTCAGCTCCATCCAGTGTTTTCTAAATCAAATGAATCTATTTCAATCTACACGTATATATCTATGTATTTTCTATAATATATATATATATATATATATATATATATATATATATATATATATATATATATATATATATATATATATATATGTATATATATATATATATATATATATATATATATATATATATATATATATATATATATATATATATATATATGATCATACATACACACACACGCAGACACACACACACACACACACACACATATATATATATATATATATATATATATATATATATATATATATATATATATATATATATATATATATATATATATATATACATACATACATAAATACATACATATGTGTTTGTGTGTGCGTGTATCATTTAGAAGTTGAATGTGAAATATTTTGGTGCAAAGTCCATACTTCGCAAACATAGAATAAAAAAAAAAATCACAAAATAAAAGAAGTATCACGTCTTCTTCCAATAAGCTCACCAACATTTCTTCTGTCTTTTATATGTAAAAGAGAGAACTCGGAAATAAAACCTCTTCTCTTATCAAATGCAAAGGCTGAAATTACATATTATGCAAATTGATGCGTCCATCGACGTAAAGGTATCTCGGGAATTCGTTATATATGCAACCAAGAATTTTTCTTACTCTATCGTCAGGAGAGAATCTCTCTCTCTCTCTCTCTCTCTCTCTCTCTCTCTCTCTCTCTCTCTCTCTCTCTCTCTCTCTCTCTCTCTCTAGGCTTGTAAATTAAAACATACTTAGCAAGAAAATTATCGAAATTTATAAATTTCTCTTTTTGGATATTGCACCAATAATTTTATTGATAGTACTAATAACAATAAAGACAGTAACAAAAGGAATGGACATTGATAATGGCAATATCAGTGATAATAATAATATTGATATAATAATAATAAGAAAAAGAAGAAGAATAGGAAAATTAATAATAATACTAATAATTGTGACCATAATTATGTTAAAGTGTTCAAGAATCATCACCAATATCAAAGGCAGATTTTTTTTTTTTTTCATTTACTTCAAATCCAACAAATATGTAGAAATCATTGTGTACCTTTCTTTACATTCTACATATTCTATCCACCTCCCGTTTTCCCTGTACAAATAATAAAACAAATCTGTAGCCGGACAATGTACTCCTCTATTATGACAAAGGGAAAGTTTTTATCCATTGTTTCAATGAATAAATGCATGCTAATAAGGGTTTCATTTCCATGAAGAGAGAGAGAGAGAGAGAGAGAGAGAGAGAGAGAGAGAGAGAGAGAGAGAGAGAGAGAGAGAGAGAGAGAGAGAGAGAGAGAGAGAGAATATGATAAGGCTGACCAGTAAATACGAAATTATTACACATTTAGATAAGATACGTGTAATATCTGTCTCAAAAGGGCCTCATATTTGTTGCATCCTATTAATTTAAATGCCATTCAATAGAATACATTAATTCATTTAATTTTTTTTTTATATTACTTTTATTCAAATCATAAATTCCATATTATATAAACTATTCCAATTGAAAAATAAAATTAATTCGAACATTTTCCTCACTCATAATTATGAATAGTATATCGCTATTTCATTCAATTGCATTTATTTAAGTATTCTTTTCTGTCTATATTTTGTTGGAAATAAACATTCAAATGCATTTTAGAAGGAACAATTACAACTAATAATAAGTCAATGTATTAACCTATTCCAAATTCACTTTTGAATATATGAATCATTCTGATGGAATTTCAAAGATTTTTGGAATATTCCCTTTTAATTCATAATTATGGTAACCTTCAATTAAAATATATTAACTCGAGTATCTTGTTCTAAAGCTGAATATGCAAACAGGATATCATTACAAACATATTCATATAAGTTCTTCTGTGATCAAAATGTTAGTAACAGCTGTTCTACTTTAGAATAGATTTCTAGGTATTATGCATCATGTTTTCTTATATCTTGTGTAACTTTGTGTGTGAATCACTATATGAGTATGATCAATGTAAATAGTTAGCCTAGTCAGTAGGGAAAATGACCAGTTACGGATCCATCCAAATCAGTTCAAGGCTCATTTTTGATCCAACCACAAGGGTGTCCCCCCTAACCTAACTCCAGCCCCTCCCTTAACCTCACTGGCTATCTTTAACCTATCCCCACCCGCCTTCTCTTAACCTCATTGACTACCCTTACCGTATCTCTCTCTCTCTCTCTCTCTCTCTCTCTCTCTCTCTCTCTCTCTCTCTCTCTCTCTCTCTCTCTCTCTCTCTCTCTCTAACCTAACCTAACCTAACCTAACCTAAACATTCAATCTTAAACCTAACCTAACCTAACCTAACCTAACCCATCAAGTTAGTAAAAAAAATTGTTCGATCCCTTGGCTGGCCAGAAGCTATTGTCTCTGGGTGGTTCCACCTTGGGTCTCGGATCCTGAGATATGAGAGTGAATCCAGACATCCAGATAATATATGTGTGTATATGTATATGCATTGGTTAAACTTCACCCTATTAATTAAGATTAAATGGCTAAACATCACCCCTTTTTTAAGATGATATGGCTAAACTTCACCCTTTTAATGAATATTATAAAAGGCCAGACACGGTATTAAAATTTTGTTTACAATGTTGATATCTCATTTACAACTTAAAGACTGAATACGAAATTCCAATGATGGATGTAACATTTCAACCCCCCCCCCCCCTTTCACTTATCAATATTGCATAAGGGAGCTATCATTCAATCTTAAATAGTTATTATGGGAATTATTAAAGTTATCGTTATATTTTGAAATTATTGTTTATTACAATACTCATTATTATTGTTATTGATTAAATCGGGGAATTCAAGATTTGTATTGCTGGTGGCATTGTATTATTTTGTATTACCTGGAATATCAATACTCATTATTATTATTATTATTATTATTATTATTATTATTATTATTATTATTATTATTATTATTATTATTATTATTATTATTATTATTATTATTGATTAGATCGGGGGAATTCAAGATTTGTATTGGTGGTGGCATTATATTATTTTGTATTACCTGGAATATATATTTCAGGTTGAAACTTCTTGTTAACAATGAACAACTGTTACGACTAATGTCTATCCTTGAATAACCCAGTATAATAATAATAATAATAATAATAATAATAATAATAATAATAATAATAATAATAATAATAATAATAATAATAATAATAATAATAATAATAATAATTATAATAATAATAATAATAATATTACGAGTCCATCATTCAAATTTAAATAGTTATTATGGAAATTATTAACTTTATCGTTATGTTTTGAAATTATTGTTAATAAAGTTATTATAATATTCATTATTATTATTATTATTATTATTATTATTATTATTATTATTATTATTATTATTATTATTATTATTATTATTATTATTATTATTATTATTATCATTGTTGTTGTTAGCAGTGTTGGTAAATTTGATTGTTTATCCTATTATCTTTCTTTGATACGATAACACCTGAATAAACAGATTTAGGAATGTCACTCCTCGTGACGATTTTTCATCTTTCTCGTGATGATGATAAGCCACGATATTTGATACGATAACACCCACATGACTGAACGTTTGTGTGTCATCTTTCTCTTGATTATGATAAGAAGCCTTGCCCTAGTAATTCATCTCATAATAGATGAACTCTATGGTTAATAAAATAAAAAATTGAATTTTTTCGTGGTATTTTATCTTATTTGATATACAACCAGACTAATCTTCTTTATATGCATGTATTTCTCATTTTTCCTACTTATACATAATACATATTTATATAAATATACATATAATTAATCGTAGTCATATAGAAAATAACCGATGTGTGGGTTCAGAATTCTCCTACGATGCTAATGAATGAAACAATTAACACATGAAACTCATGACGACAGCTCAACTAAGGAATGAATTAATCCTATGAATAATTCATGTCCCTAATTAATAAATAGATAAATAAAGAAAATAAAGATTAACTCACCTGTCATGGAAATAAATGAACTTGCGCTAACCAAGGACATACCTTATTAAGACTATTTGAAATAATTAAACTTAGAAATGTCAATAAGCATCCCTCATTTTGATGCATTCTTTATATGTAATCGCTCTTTTTTTCCCCCTTTCCAATCAGAGTAGCATTTCCTGGTCCATCATTCAGCCTTATAATACTGTTGGAAAACATGGTCTTTACTTTCTGTAACGTATGCCATACCCCATAATGACTAACCGAATGTATGAAGAATAAACATATAACTCGCACTTTTACGATGAATCTAGTTGTATCGGTGTCATGAATTTGAATAATTCAAAGGATTTATTCCTCTTGAAGAAAGCCAGGAAGTGTTTACTGTATATCTCCGGGGAAACACTACATCTATAAATAATAGGATATAATTTTCAAGTGACTTAGCTACATAAAAGCACACCCAGTCACCCATACTATTAATGTTTGAAGAGGTTTCCAACGTATTTGCGATGGTGATAGGCTCCTCCCTGTATGACCCAAAGGTTATTGCTCTTATATGATCAGGAGAAAATAAGCCTAGGTATTTCCCTAATTTGTCCACCCTCCCGCTTATAGCTCTGTCCTGCTCTCTTGCATCTATCGGTCCTAAGCCCTCACATCACCATAAATAATTCTGTCCGCATCAATCGATAAAATACCCGTAGTAACATGATGACACGGGGCGTTATTACTGCTGTAGTAAATTTTAAAAGGATTTGCATACTGGCAGACTTCTCTTACTGGTAGAGCTTCTGTCAGATCCTCATGTACGAAATTAAATTTAAACAATGGTTCTCCTCTCCGTAAAACTATTCAGGGATATGATATTCTCGTGGTCTATGCTAATTTCCTTCGGAAATTCATAATATGCCTGCATAACTTTCTCCGGGAATGGTGCATTTATATTATAAATGGTACTTCCGTTAATGGTGATATGTATACTATTTACATTTGCATTGTGGAAGAATAATAGAATAGTAGTTTTCTTGTATAATCCCCTGTAAGTGTCTCGTATCAATTAGTGCCATTGTCATCTTGTATGGAATATGTGAACCAAACGTACGTCTGATAGAGAGACTAGATGAATATATATTATAAAGGCTTTGGTAATAATGACTGATTCAATACAGCCATTGAGTTATAATGACGAGTGACACGATCTATCCATGACTTTGATTGCTGTATTGTTAAGTTATTTAAATGTCCCTCTTTATCCGCGTTCATAACTCAACTCTTATTCGCCAGATTTAATCGAATTCTCAGATTGACAGAATCCATTAGATTCATGACAATACTTGCTAAATCTAGTAATTGCTGGAACTAAGTGTTAATTCCATAAATGTTGAACTTCAGCGCCTGCTTAACTCTACTGTGATTTTCTTTCATTCAAACCTTTACGAATATTATTTTCCAAATGTGGAAGAGAATCCAAGGAGAATCAATGTTTGTGAGCTAAATTGCGAGGCTGATATTATGTTATTACTACGTAAACGCTAATTCAGTCAACAATTTACCCGTTTTTTTCTAGTAATATGCTAACACAACTGGTCAGTGAAGTTGGTCTCTAATCTTTTGGATTATACTGGAATCTTTTCTGGCTTAGTTATCGTTAATATTATTGTCTGTTTACATGTATTTGGAAGTAATTGTTCAAAGATGATTGTAAAACTCTCTTGGTAGGCCTTTGCCGAAGGGGGGCTAAATATCTCATCATATCAAAATTTTATATTATCTTTACTAGGGGCTGGTGAACTTCCTCGCTTTCGTTAAACATAAGTGATAAAGGTTTTCACTGAAACGATATCGTAAGTTTTAAGCTTTACAATAAGTGGAAATAATCAATATAAACATTAGGCAACGCATTCCTAACGAAACATATATGCTAAATGTGTATTAGAAATGCAGGTAAATAAAATGGCAATAATAATAATCCTAAGTATAACTAAATGATTATAATAATAATAATCCTTCTAACCTACAATTTGATAATGTAAATTCCAGCTCCTCTTTAGCAAAGCTTTTATTGTGATAGATATCTTCACAGCGTGTAAATTATGTGCAATTGCTTCTCCTTTTCTTTTGAAGGATCGAAAGTGGGCATTCAGATTATTAATGCTATTTATGCTTTCAATATTTCGCCCAATGAAATTTGAGATTGCTCGTGCATCATGAACCCAATATGCATTAATGCATGTCTTCCAGGCCTGCTAAAGGAACCAATATTTTTTTTTCTTTTTTTTTAAATTTCTGCTAGACGCATTCTTTTACCACGGTATTATCCTGCTTTTATTGCTTCTTTTCGAAAATGTAGCCAAATCTGATTAAAATACGGTTTTAATACACTCATTTCTATTGTTATATCAATGCGTTTGTTAATTGATTTCTCCTATCATTAGGGGACCAGTACACAAATTTTAAAATCCTTTATTCAAAGTTTATAATTTTCTTTAAATCGCGCGCTTTTCTTTTATCAACTGGGTTATTGTATCTGACTACCAAGGAACCGAGTGTTTCATGTTTGGACATTAGTCAGAGATACATTTGTCTGGCGCTTGTGTGATGAATTTCACAAAGAACCCTTTGTTGTCATAAAGATACATGGCTTTATGTAATATGCTACTTATGCACTATTTCAAGAGCGGTTAGCCTACTTGTAAAAGTAATAGCTAAGGAAACTTTATTTCAAAAGAAATTACTGTAAACCATTTTCAGCTGAATTGCAATAGAGAAATCGCCCACCTCATCTCTTTGTAATCTGTTGTCTTGACCTATTTACCACAGCCTATCCGATGATTATGAATCGAATCATCAAAATTAACAGGAACAGTAGATATTTTAGCGATAAAATTGAATTCCCTTGAGATATCTGAGTTTGATTTACTGTATTAACCAAGCTAAATTTGCTGATTTTTGGAAACTGTTCACCCTTTAGTTTCGTCAAGTTCATGTTTTATAAAGGTGATTAATCGTTGTGAACATGAATGTATAGATTATATAATGCAAATCTCAATCAGTAATAAGGTGAAAAAATTGCAAAACTTCTTACGGGAAGCAGAAAGTGAACCCTTAGAGACACAGCGTGACGTTTTCGTCATAATTGTTTGTTTATATATATATATATATATATATATATATATATATATATATATATATATATATATATATATATATATATATATATATATATATATATATATATATATATATGTGTGTGTGTGTGTGTGTGTGTGTGTGTATATATATATATATATATATATATATATATATATATATATATATATATATATATATATATATATATATATATATATATATATATATATATATATTTGTCTTGGACGTTCTGTTAATACTACTGAACTGCTAAATTTCACCCTTCCAAAGAAGGCTTAATTACGAAACTTCACCTTTTTAATGAAGATTTAATGCCTAGACTTCTTCCTTTAAATAAGGTTGAATTACTAAACTTCACTCTTTTAATTAAGATTGAATGAATAATAATCTTTAATGAAGACTGAATTGATAAACTTCAGCCTCTCAATAAAGAGTGAATGGTTAAACTTCCACCTTTAATGAAGGTTGCATGGTTAAACCTCACCCTATTAATTAAGATTAAATGGCTAAACATCACTCTTTTTTAAGATGATATGGATATACTTCACCCTTTTAATGAATACTTAACAGATAAACTTCCCCTTTTAATAAAGATGGAATGGCTAAACCCCTCGTTTTTTTAACGAAGCGTGAACGACTAATCTTCACCCATTTTTAAACATTAAATGATAAACTTCATCCTTTTAATAAAGATGGGATGGCTAAACACCTCCCTTTTAACGAAGAGTGAATGACTAATCTTCACCCTTTTTATAAACATTAAATGGATAAATTTCACCCTTTTAATAAAGATGGGAGGGCTAAACCCCTCCCTTTCAACGAAGAGTGAATGACTAATCTTCACCCTTTTTATAAACATTAAATGGATAAACTTCAACATTTTGATAAAGATGGAATGGCTAAACTTGACTCTTTTATTGAAGATGGAAAGGCTAAACTTCACCCTTTCAATAAAGATTAAATAGATAAACTTCATCCCTTAAGTAAAGGTTAATTGGATAAACTTCACCCTTTTAATAAAAATGGAATGGCTAAACAACACTCTTTTCAAGAAGATTGAATGGCTAAACTTCACCTTCTTAATTAAGATTGAATGAAATTTCTCTGAGGTTGCTCGTAAACGATTTCAGCTCTCAAATAGAGCCATATATTTAAACCTGTTATTATCCGGGTATCCATTTAATACTTTCAAGATAGAAGAGTCCTTTTTTGAAACATTGAAAGTTTTCAGTATTTTCATTAAAAAAATATTATTTTATGAGATTGCTCTTCTATTCATTGAACCACACTCCTTTTTACCAATTATATGTTTTGAAAGGGAAGCAAAACCGCGGTAACCATATTTTTTTTTTTTTTTTTTTTTTTACATCCAGAAGGAATACTTTTAAGGAGGGGTAGCGATTGGAAGTTAAGCAGGGGTGTGCTTTTATGTAGCCAAATCAACTGAAAATTATATATTTTTTTTTCATAGATATGGTGTTAGCCCAGAGATATACAGAAAGCGTTCAAACACTTTTAATCTATAGCGACATCATTATCCTATCTTAATAAATTATGACTGTAATTCACATATTTTTATATATCTTTTTCGTGTGTGTATGTTATTGAAGGTTTCTTGATTTCATGTTATTTGTCTTTATCTATTCAATTCTTATAAAGTTAGCTATTCTACAGATGCCTAGCTGGGATGATTGTATCTAATTTTAGCTTTAATAATAATTTATCGTGTATTTCGACTTGAAACACTCATTTCTTTTATCGTAAGAAGCAGTTTATACTACATTCATCCTCTTTAGACCTGTATCAGTTGAAATTTTAGGAGTGTTTGCTAATATAATCTCCCTTATGCAATATTGATAAGTGAAAGGGGGAGTTGAAATCTCACATCCATCATTGGAATTTCGTATTCAGTCCTTAAGTCTTGGTGTTATAAATGAGATATCAACATTATAAACAAAATGTTAATACCGTGTCAGGCCTTTTATAATATTCATTAAAAGGGTGAAGTTTAGCCATATCATCTTGAAAAGGGGGGATTTTTAGCCATTTTATCTTAATTAATAGGGCGAGGTTTAACCAATGCATATATACTGTATATATACTCACACATATATTGATGTCTGGATTCCTTCTCATACCTCAGGATCAGAGACCCAAGGTGGAACCACCCAGAGACATTAGCTTCTGAAAATATGTGAATTACAGTCATAATTTATTAAGATAGGATAATGATGTCGCTATAGATTAAAAGTGTTTGAACGCTTACTGTATATCTCTGGGCTAACACCATATCTATGAAAAAAAAAATAATTAATAAGGTGAGGTTTAACCATGCAACCTTCATTAAAGGTGGAAGTTTAACCATTCACTCTTTATTGAGAGGCTGAAGTTTATCAATTCAGTCTTCATTAAAGATTATTATTCATTCAATCTTAATTAAAAGAGTGAAGTTTAGTAATTCAACCTTATTTAAAGGTAGAAGTCTAGGCATTAAATGTTCATTAAAAAGGTGAAGTTTCGTAATTAAACCTTCTTTGGAAGGGTGAAATTTAGCAGTTCAGTAGTATTAGCAGAACGTCCAAGACAATATATATATATATATATATATATATATATATATATATATATATATATATATATATATATATATATATATATATATATATATATATATATATATATATATACATATATATATATATATATATATATATATATATACATATATATATATATATATATATATATATATATATATATATATATATATATATATATCATCATCATCATCATCATCATCCTCATCATCATCTCTTCCTACGCCTATTAACGCAAAAAGCCCCAGTTAGGTGTTAGATTTCGCCAGTCGTCTCTATCCTGGAAGGTGGGAAAAAAGCGAGAAGACAAGGAAGTGATATATATATATATATAAATATATATATATATATATATATATATATATATATATATATATATATATATATATATATATATATATATATATATATATATATATATGCCGTTGCTAGTCCACTGGAGAACAAAAGTCTTCCATCTGATAATAGGTCTTCCTATGTCAGTCCACAACCGCAAATTTTCTTAGCTCATCAATCCATCGTCTGTCTTCAGTTTATATACCCCATAACTACATTATCTAAGTAATATTTGGCTTTATATATGGTATTTCTAAAACAATTATGTTAGATGTATTGAAAGAAATGCTAGAAAGAATTCAAAAGTTAGTTTTCGTTGGAGGATTGGAAATAGTTTATCAGCTTCTTCTTTTTGTTTTCTTTATTACTCCAATGATTTTTGTGGATTATTATTGTTATGTATACATATGTTTATTATCTAGGTCTTGGAGATTTAATCATGATAATTATGAAACGTTTGGAATAATTATAACGTTTGCTGTATTATTATCATCATTATTATTATTTCTATTATCATAATAATAATAATGGTTACTATTATTATTATTATTATTATTATTATTATTATTATTATTATTATTATTATTATTATTATTAGTTAAGCTACAACTATATTTGAACACACAAGATGCTATCAGCCCAAGGGCTCCAACAGGGAAAGTAGCTCAGAGAGGAAAGGAAATAAGTAAATAAAGAAGCTATATGATGAGTAATAAACAATTCAAATAAAATATTTTAAGAACAGTAACAACATTAAAACATATCTTTCATTCCAAGACTATAAAAATGCTTATGTCAGCCTCTTCAACATAAATATATTCGCTGCAAGTTTGAAATTTTGAAGTTTTAGCGATTCACATATCCAGTTAGGAAGATCATTCCCAAACTTGGTCACAGCCGGAATAAAACTTCTAGAATACTGTGTAGTACCTGTTATATCAATTCAACTTCTATGATGTGTAAATGAATATATTTGTGGCTATATTGTAAGTCACTGGAACCTAAGTTCCTTGGGCTGGGTTCGATTCCCTACCTTCGTAAGGATATAGTTGTACGGCATTGTATGTATTACATACATGAATTTATGTTGGATACATCAAAACAATGTTTTATAACCAGAACATAAATAATTACTAATATCTCCAATTCACTATAAATTGGTAATCACAGTTAGCTTTATTGCAGATTTGTAATCGGTTTTAGATTACGCAAATTAAGTTAATAGAAATTTAAGCGAACCTTGATATTCATTGTCCGTTTACCTATATTCTGTATCAATTAATTATCAAATTAATTGATATTTTGAAGGGACTATCTACAGTAAAATATCTGATTAACTATATTTTTTTTTAATACAAGACCATCACCATTTTATTTTCTTATTGAAATGTAGTTATCATATTTTTTATAATGAGCCCAACTCACAATAGGGGAGAAGTTTTAATGTTAAAGACTACTATGTTGATATAATATATATATATGTGTGTGTGTGTGTGTGTATGTATGTATGTATATATGTATATATATATATATATATATATATATATATATATATATATATATATATATATATATATATATATATATATATATATATATATATATATATATATATATATATATATATATATATATATATATATATATTTTTGGGGGGGCTCAAGCCATGTCGTCCTGATGGAAGTTCCTATAGGGTAGCTTCCTAGGGTATATTACAACTACGGCAATATTCCAAGAGAATTTACCTTAAGGTACCAGAATTCTAACTCCTGGAGCGAGTATCCCTCGTGAAAGGGATATCGCGACATATCAGAGGACGTATTCTTGACACGCCACATGGCAATCTGCATCCTGGACAGAGATTTCGTCTCGTAGGAGGCGATTGGCAAGAAACGAATTCGGGAAAGAAAAAGGGGGAGCTGCTCCCAAGGCTCCCTATCTTCCGATTCGTATGCGTGCCTGGGGCCAATCATGGCGCCATCTGTATTCCTTTTTGCGTAGCTTAACAACTCGGTGTTTTTTCCTGTGTTTCTCGCAAATCTTGGATTTATTCTACTTTTCATGGCTTCTCCGTCTTCGTCGGCCTCTGATAAGTTGAGTATAATGTCTTTTATGTATAAATGTAGGCTCTTGGTAAATTTTTGAGTGATTAATAGGATTAATCTTTGATACAAGAGCCATAGCCTACCGGAGGCGTCCTGGACGCTGTCGCTCGCTAGGTATAAGTTTAGTTAGTCAGAGTGACATTCCCGGTTATTTTGCTTCGATAAATTTTAGCTATTTAGCATTACATAGGATTTCCTTCGTGCTTAGTATTATTTTGGCGAAGTATTCGCCATTCTGGCCTACGCTAGGCCATGTAGCCTAGTCGTTTGGTCCTAGTACTTCATGCATGATTTTGGTTTTTCCGAGTGTAATAAAAATTTTATTGAAGCTTTAGGCTATGTTTTATACATTTAAGATTGTGTGGAATATTTCCAAGATAGTATACGAGTGAGTTTCGGTGATTTAGGTAATCGATTCTCTTGGTGCCTAGGCTAAGTTGCTTATGGAGCCTTAGTATACTTTCTCATACTCCCCGGTTGCTTTCTTTTCTTCGGAGAAGGTATGCAATCCCTTTCCCTCTGTTTAAGCCTTGGGCTTATCCCTAAGTGGTTTTTTCCGAATTTATTTTCGATAAAACTATACTGGGGTGTTACTGTACCTTCCTGTTCCAGTAAGTCTGGTTCATAGAGGGACAGAACAACAGAGTTTTTTAGTCTGAGTCTGTGTTTGTCTGGCTTGGGGTAGAGTCTCCCTCGCTGGCCTGACACAGACAAAGGCGGCTTAGCCTCCTTAGGTCACTACCGAAGGTTTCTGTGGATATGATTCCTTCTTTTGTGATCTACCAGACTAGTCCTTGTTGCTGTTCTCGGGGGAGGATAAGTTTATTTCCCTGGGAGTAGCAACACCTTCCTTGCTTTGGTGCTCCGGGAGCTGGCAAGTATTGCTGGCCTTCCCTCTTAGATCTCCCTTAGGCTAAGATAAGTTTCTTGGCTGCGGGTGATCCGTCACTAAAGCAAGGTTGGTAGGACCCTCTTGTCCCTTCCCCCTCTTTCTCCGTAATGGCCTAGCTATTACAGTACTGTACGTCGTTCTACATCTGGACATAGTATAGGTTAGGATGTGGAATTGACTCAGCCCCTTGCCGGCCGGAAGAGCTGCCGGCCGGCAAGGGTCTTATATTTTGAGTGCTGCCCGGACCTCCCTTGGTCCCTCATCCATGCCTGCCTGTAGAGCCAGACGGCATTGGTCAGGAAGCCTGAATTAGATTCTCCCCTTCCTTATATGCACTCTTTCGGATTGCCGGGCTTGGAGGTAGTGTACACTCTTATCCCGGCATCCATTCTATTTTTCTTCTAGTGCTGTACCCGACCCGGCTGCCGGCCTATGAGGCCGGCAGCCAGGCAGGTGTAGTCCTCTGGTTCTTTTGCTGCCGGCTGGCATCGGTCTTGTACCTTTGCCGGCCGGCTTATGTCAGCCCTTGTCTGCCGGTCACCAAGAGTGTGGCCGGCAGCTGGGTACTACCTTGTGTAGTTGCTGGCCGGCAGCCATTGCCGGCCGACATTGGCTGTTGCCGGCCGGCACATGCATTTGAACTAGAGTTCTGCCGCCTTATAGCTGTTAAGTAGTATACTTTAAAGCTAGTTATGGTGTGTGCCGGCCGGCATGTATCCCCCTATACTGTACTAGTATTCTTCAGTATAACATATTCAGTAAGAAGAAAACTATGGTAAGGGTTTTGGTACAGCACTGTGTGTTCTAACACTTTTGTGTTTTCTTGCGCATCCCTTTGCTGTTGCCCTACAGATAGGAAAGTGAGTTCTTTCCTGTCTATTATCCAGGATCTTAAAATCATTGCTTAGGTGTGAGCTTCACCTGTTTCCTCTGGAAACCTTGCATTGGTTACTCTAGAAGAGATTAACCATTTGATTTTATCATCTGGAAGGCTGCAACAATGGGTTGTGAGGGAAACACAAGTGTGTGTCTTTCCTTTATGAATTGTTATGCTATACTATGCATATCCAGTGATACATAGTTCACTTGATACTCATGGAAATTTCTTCTCTTTACAGAAGGACACTCCGAAGTGCGGAGGTGCTTTCTGCAACGTCCGCAGAAAGAACCTCTGCGGACATGAGTTTTGTAGGAGACACGCAGCATGCGCTGTCTCCAAGGATGATCTCCGTTATTGGGACCCTCAGGTATGTACTGTGTGCACTAACCTGATTACTGAGACCTTTGATTCCCCTAGGACGGAGGAATCAAGGGATATAGCTAGGAAGAAGCTTCGTACCCGGGTAAGGGGCTTCCAAAAGAACACTTCTGGCCATTATCTTCCAAGTGAGAAGATGAGGGCGTATCTTTTCCCTAAGGCATCAGCTGATGCAGTGATTCCCCAGCCTCAAGAGGAGATCCCCCAAGTTCAGATCCAGGTGGATGCTGAAGTCGCGGTCGCGATGCAAGACATCCAGTTAGATGACAGGATGTCTGATGTGGACGAGTGTCTGGAGGAAGACCTCCTGGAAGAAGCCCAGGATGAAGTTCAAGCCCCAGACGTTGTAGAGGTAGACGTCGACGAGGTGTCGGATACTCCGGTTCAGATTCCGGAGCCTATTCCCTCAACATCGGCCGGTCTCCCAGTAGAGCTGGGACAGGCCCTCTCTTCTATTGTTGGAATGATCCAACAAATGCAGAAGGAGAATCAGGAGAAGGCGGCTGCAATGGAACTGCGAATGCAGTGCCTTGCAGAATCACATGGGCCCCAGAAAAAGCTCAATGTGAAAGACCTTCCCTTGTGCTCAGATGCTAACCCATGGAGGTATGCTGAGCACATGCCGATGACGACTGGAAAGATCGTCATCTCGGATAAGCTGGGCTCAGTTCCCCTGGAGGAGGTGGAATTCTGGCCCAGCACGGCATCATATCCGGACTGTTATGTCCGGCTGAGGAAGGAACCAGCTTCAAAGGAGGAGACAGAGCCGAAGGAGGTCATAGTGATGGACCATGCTAAGGCTCAAGCTCTACTTTCATCCTCGATGAAAGAGAGGGGCTTCTCTAACTCAAAGGTAGCCGCATTGAACAGGAAGCTCCCTTCCTTTGTGTCCTCGCCTACTAGAGCCTTCCCCTTTTTACAGAAAGGGTTTCTGGCTGTACTATAAGCAGTCGAGGCCGGCAAGCCTTGCCCCTCCCTAGAGGAGTGTAAACCCTTGTCGCTGGCCCTGCCTATGGACCACAAAGACTGGAAGGACGTCCATCTTACGTTCTCAGTTAGAAAGTTGGAGGCTGATATTGCCGGACGTCAGTTCGGCGAGGACCTCCCTAAGCTGTCTGAATTTCTTTTGCGAAGAGAGTTCGATACAAAAGAAAGACTGGCTGCCTCAATGTCTCTTCAGACTACTCTCGAGACGATGGCAAGTGACCCCATGGTCCATGAAATGTTCATGGTAGTGGCCAAGACTCATCTGGCCACAGTGACGAAGGACCTTTATGGCTTCGTCAAGGCAAGGAGAGCTTGTAGGGAGTTCGTGTTTACCTCGGCTACGGTGAGGCACGAGCCAAGGAAACTAATCTCCTCCAACATTTGGGGAAAAGACGTTTTCCCTACCGACTTGGTCAAAGAAGTTGTTGATAAGGCCGCCTTGGAGAATAGAACCTTCTCCAGAAGTGGGGCCTGGCTATCAAAAGAAAGTCTTCCCCGGATGAGGGTCCTCAACCAAAGAGGAAGACTATGAGGACTAGGCTACCATCTCGGCCAGCCAAGCCTGTTAGACAGCAACAGCAACTGCAATTGCCATTGCCCCCAGTGCCCCAGATCGTGGCACAAACCCCGACCACTTTTCAGTGGGTACCCCAGGCCGTGTCGACACAGTCCACGTCATTCACCCCAGCGTTCGAAGGGCAGTCTACTTCCTTTCGAGCAAAGCCTAGAGGAGCAGCCAGAGGCTCGTCTAGACGCCCCTTAAGGGGAAGGGGATTCAGGGGTGGTCGTGGTCAGGAAGGCAAGACCTCAGGACGGCAGTCCAAGTAAGGTGATACCGGTAGGAGGGAGACTTCTGAAATTTCGGGATCGGTGGACCTCCGATCCCTGGGCCCACAGCCTACTCAAGAATGGACTGGGCTGGAGCTGGTACAGCACTCCACCCCCGTGCCTTCGGTTTTTCCAACACTCCACCCCCGTTATGGACGAGTACGTTCAAGAACTGTTGGAGAAAAAAGGTGATGCGATGGGTGAAGCCCATCAATTTCTAAGGGAGGCTGTTTTGTGTTCCCAAGAAAGACTCGGAAAAGCTCAGAGTCATTCTGGACTTGTCGCCACTCAACAAGTTCATAGTGAATTGCCAATTCAAAATGCTAACACTGCAACACATAAGGACCTTACTGCCCAAGAGGGCATATTCCGTCTCTATAGACTTGTCAGACGCCTATTGGCACATTCCAATTAGCCATCGACTCTCCCCCTACCTACGGTTCAGGCTACAACGAAGACTATACGCCTTCGGAGCCATGCCATTCGGGCTAAACATAGCCCCAAGGATTTTTACGAAGCTTGCGAGCGTAGCTCTCAAACAATTACGCCTAAAGGGAATTCAGGTAGTAGCCTACCTGGACGAGTGGTTGGTGTGGGCAGCATCCGAGACAGAATGCTTGCAAGCTTCCAGTCAAGTGATCCAGTTCCTAGAGTACCTAGGCTTCAAGATCAACAGAAAAAAGTCTCGTCTTTCTCCATCTCAAAAGTTCCAGTGGCTGGGAATCCATTGGGACCTTTTGTCACACCGTTTTTCCATCCCGGCAAAGAAAAGGAAGGAGATTGCGGGTTCTGTCAAGAGACTTCTAGATTCCGAAAGGATATCAAGACGCGAGCAGGAGAGGGTACTGGGCTCTCTCCAGTTTGCTTCGGTGACAGACCCAGTGCTAAGAGCACAGCTGAAGGATGCAATCGGAGTTTGTAGAAGTTATGCATCAAAAGCGCGCAGAGATCTGAGAAGACCAGCCGCTTCGGCTAAGTACTCTTCTCAGGCCTTGGTCCCAAGCCAGACATCTAAAGAAGTCGGTTCTTCTTCAGCCACCTCCCCCGTCGGTGACGATTCACTCAGACGCCTCGAAGGAGGGATGGGGAGGTCACTCTCATCGGAAAAAAGTCCAGGGGACTTGGTCCAAGCTATTCAAGACCTTCCACATAAAACTTTCTAGAAGCTAGGGCAGTGCTCCTTACCTTAAAGAAAGTCTCCCCGCGTCACTCGATCCACATAAGGTTGGTGATGGACAGCGAGGTAGTTGTGAGTTACTTGAATCGACAAGGATCGAGGTCACCACCTCTCAACCAGGTGATGTTGGCCATCTTCCGATTGGCGGAAAAGAAGAAGTGGTACCTGTCGGCAGTTCACCTTCAAGGAGTCCGCAATGTGACAGCGGACGCTCTATCCAGGTTCACACCGATAGAGTCGGAATGGTCCTTAGATGCAGGATCATTCTCCTTCATTCTGAATCAAGTCCCAGAACTGCAGATAGACCTCTTTGCGACGAAAGACAACAAGAAGTTGTCCCTGTACGTGCCCCGTACGAGGACCCCTTAGCGGAAGCAGTGGACGCAATGTCCCTCGACTGAAACAGATGGTCCAAGATTTATCTGTTCCCTCCTCGCAACCTTCTGTTGAGGGTCCTCAACAAACTGAGATCCTTCAGGGGTAGCGGCAATAGTGGCCCACAAGTGGCCTAACAGCGTGTGGTTCCCCCTGGCATTGGAACTGTAGCTGAAGTTTGTACCGCTACCAGATCCAGTTCTGACCCAGCGAGTCCCGAAGTCAACTGTCTGCGCTTCATTACAGAAAACCCGGACCCTGCAGCTCATGATTTTCTCTCCCTAGCGGTGAGAAAGCGTTTCGGGATTTCGAAAGCCAGCATAAACTTCCTTGAGGAATATAAGTGCAAATCTACTAGAAGGCAATATGAGTCATCTTGGAGAAAATGGGTGGCCTTTTGTCAAGGCAAAGAATCCGCAGGAGATCTTGACAGACTTCTGCTTATCTTTCTTCTCCACCTCCATGGTCAAGGATTGGCAGCTAACACGATTTCAGCGTGTAAGTCTGTTTTGACAAGACCCACTCTATATGCCTTCCAGGTCGACCTAGGTAACGAGATCTTTAATAAAGTCCCGAAAGCCTGCGCTAGGCTCAGACCTTCAGCACCTCCAAAGCCCATTTCATGGTCTTTAGACAAGTTCTTCATTTCGCTTCTCTGTTGAGCAATGAAGAGTGTGCGTTAAAGGATTTGACACAAAAAGTTATTTTCCTATTTGCACTCGCGTCCTGGGCCAGGGTTAGTGAGATTGTAGCCCTCTCGAGAGAGGCAGGTCGTGTTCAGTTCCTGGATGGGGGAGAACTGAACCTGTTTCCGGATCCTACGTTTCTCGCCAAGAATGAGTTACCCACCAATAGGTGGGGTCCCTGGAGAATCTGCCCTCTGAAAGAAGATGCATCTCTATGTCCAGTAGAATGCCTAAAAGTCTATCTTCATAGAACTTCAGTCTTCTAGGGTGGTCAACTATTCAGGGGAGAAACATCAGGCTCAAATTTATCTCTGAATCAACTCAGAGTGAAAATCACATATTTTATTCGCAGAGCGGATCCTGACAGTACACCCGCAGGTCACGATCCGAGGAAAGTTGCCTCATCCTTAAATTTCTTTAATTGTATGGATTTTGAACATCTCCGTTCATACACTGGCTGGAAGTCTTCCAGAATGTTCTTTCGCCACTATGCGAAGCAAGTAGAGGAACTAAAGAGATCTGTGGTAGCAGTGGGTCGCGGTGTTAACCCTACTGTTTAACTCTGCGAGGAACAGTGGTCTTAATTGGGACGATTAATTCCAGGGTGAGTGTGTAGTTACATAGTGTACTACAAACTAAGTGAGGGCACTGTGTTGCCCATGTAGACTGTTCCATTTCTGAAGGTGAACTTAGCAAAAGTGCAGACATGTGTGCCGAGCGTTTCTAACGCTAATGTCATTGATTTGTAATACAGACTTTTATGACTTTGATACGTCGGTATCTTAAAAGTGGTATTTAATGTTTTTTCTTTCAGACAAACAAGTTCTGTTTACTATCATACTTATGCTTAAAGTTTTGGGTTATCCTCTTCTTATGTATATATATATATATATATATATATATATATATATATATATATATATATATATATATATATATATATATATATATATATATGTGGTTAACCTGTCTATTTATTGCCTGTCAATAAACTGGTTCTTGAGAACCTTGCGTCTCCTTCACCTGTGTCCATTTATTGGTATAATTGAGCATTCATTCTATGTACCTTATCTGGGATAATTCTAATAGAATTGTTCCTTTATGCAAGCTATGTTGCATTGGTTTTCCTCCTATGCGGATATAAAACCTTTGTCCAATACAAGTATTGTGCGGAGAACTGGTCGATATTTCATATTGACGCAGTGATTCTTTACAAACTATGCTTCACTTAATATAGGGCGAGACCACTATATTAGCTTGCCTGGTATTCATAAATAGGTATATGTACTCTTCGAGACTTTTCCATAGTCTAGTAGGACTGTTCCCTGTAGGGGGCAGGAAGCTCTAACATGGTTTATAGTTAGTTGAAAAGATGTATAACGGTAACATCTTAGGTCTCTAGGTCTAGTCGACCGGGAAAAATTACATACGGGGAGTACGGCACGTTCTGAGAATCCACAGATACAGTAATGCTCTGGGACACTTCCATCAGGACGACATGGCTTGAGCCCAAAAAACGGATTTTGAGCGAAGCGAAAAATCTATTTTTGGGTGAGATGGCCATGTCGTCCTGATGGACCTGCCCCTCCCTACATACAGTATATGTAGCACCTCGTGTACGCTACAAGGAATACAGATGGCGCCAGGATTGGCGCCAGGCACGCATACGAATCGGAAGATAGGGAGCCTTGGGAGCGGCTCCCCCTTTTTCTTTCCCGAATTCGTTTCTTGCCAATCGCCTCCTACGAGACGAAATCTCTGTCCAGGATGCAGATTGCCATGTGGCATGTCAAGAATACGTCCTCTGATATGTCGCGATATCCCTTTCACGAGGGATATTCGCTCCAGGAGTTAGAATTCTGGTACCTTAAGGTAAATTCTCTGGGAATATCGCCGTAGTTGTAATATACCCTAGGAAGCTACCCTATAGGAACTTCCATCAGGACGACATGGCCATCTCACCAAAAAATAGTTTTTTCGCTTCGCTCAAAATCCGTTATATATATATATATATATATATATATATATATATATATATATATATATATATATATATATATATATATATATATATATATATATATATATATATATATATATATAGATAGATAGATAGATATGTATATGTGTGTATATCAAAATATGTAGGTATATATATGAAAATTGTACATATCCAAAATTAAGTCATGTCCCTGAACAGGCCCCGAGAAAAGTCAACACGACGGTCACAGCCACAAACATGTTTTACCAGCTGAATGTTGCTTCATCCAGTTGAACGTCAAACTTCCACAAGATTCACCGAGTATCATACCTGTAAAGAATACACTTCAGTTTCTCTTAAACTTCCTCTGCACATTACTTAATTCAACAGAAACTACTTTTGCACAATACTTAAGTCAATAGAAACTTCTTTTGCTCAATACTTAATTCAATAGAAAATTCCTCTGCACAATACTCAATTCAATAGAAACTTCCTCTGCACAATACTTAATTCAGTAGAAACTTCCTTTGCAAAATACTTGATTCAAAGATACCTCATTTACGCAAAATTTAATTCAATAGAAACTTCCTTTGCACAATACTTAATTCAATAAAAACTTCCTCTGCACATTATTAATATGATAGAAACTTCCTCTCCACGATACTTAATTCAATAGAAAATTCCTCCGCACAATACTTAATTCAATATAAACTTCCTTTGCACAATACATATTTCAATAGCAAATTCCTCTGCAAAATACTTAATTCAATAGAAACTTCCTTTAAACAATACATAATTAAATAAAAAATTCCTCAGTACGATACTAAATTAAATAGAAACTTCCTCTGTGCAATATTTAATTCAATAGAAACTCCCTTTCCACAATACGTAATTCAATAGAAACTTCCTTTGCACAATAATTAACTCTATAGAAACTTTCTTTGCACAATATATTATTCAATGAAAACTTCCTTCGCATAATAAATTACTTAATTCAATAGAAACTTCCTTTGCGCAATACTTAATTCAATAGAAACTCCCTTTGCACAATAAGTAATTCAATAGAAAATTTCTTTGTACAATATTTAATTCTATAGAAACTTCCTCTGCACAATATCTAATTCAATAGAAATTTCCTTCGTATAATATTTAATTCTATAGAAACTTCCTTTGCATAATACATAATTCAATAAAAACTTCCTTTGCGCAATACTTAATTCAATAGAAACTCCCTTTGCATAATACGTAATTCAATAGAAACTTCCTTTGCACAATACTTAATTCAATAGCAACTTCCTCTGCACAGTATTTAATTCAATAAAAACTTCCTTCGCCTAATACCTAATTCAATAGAAAGTTCCTTTGCATAATACGTCATTCAATGGAAACTTCTTTTGCACACTACTTAATTTTATAGAAACTTTTTCTGCACAATACTCAATTAAATAAGAACTTCCTCTGCACATTACTTGATTCAATAGAAACTTCCTCTGCATAATACTTAATTCAAGAGAAACTTTCTCTGCCCAGTACTTAATTCAATAAAAACTTCTTATGTACAATGCTTAATCCAATA
>NC_090738.1:97126592-97129092 GCF_036898095.1 Palaemon carinicauda
CACAAATGTCATCAAAAGTGGATTTCTATATTCTATATATTACTATACAACATGTCTTAAAATGAAAATTTGGTCAGTAAAACTTCTACGTTTTTGGAATTCTGTTAGTTTATTTCTCGGCATTTCATCAATCTTTCTCCCTAGAATCTTTAGAATGAGCGTACTATATATTTCCATGGCTAGTGATGTAAGTGTGATACCTCTATAATTTTTGCTACTAGTCAGATGTCCTACTTTATCCATTTTCACTAACACTCATAGCTTCCATTCATCAGGTTTTACCTCTTCATGCCACATTCTACAAAATAATCTCGTAAGTATTCTGGGAGTTGCTTCATTTTCAGTCTGTATCATCTCGGCAATTATTTCATCGTATCCAGGGTTTTCCATCTCTAGAGTTTTTTAATGATTGTTTTGACTTAAAAAACACTGAATTCAATCATGAGCATATCAAGGTCTTCCCCAGCTTCAGGTATATCCATCAAATTATTCCTTTTATATCTCCTAACCATGACCCCAATAAAGTGTTCCATTTAACGTTGCCTTTCTTCATCTCTTGTTGTTATAACAGACCCATCTCTTTTTTTATGGGTATATGTTTATTTTTCTTTCGCCCCGTGGACATTTCATTAATAATACTATGAGCATTTTTTACACCATAGCTACTCCCTGAATTCATAGCTTTGTCAGCCTCATCTGCTTTCGCTTCTAAATATTCACTCCACTCATTCCTGGCTTCTCTTTTTGACCTCACTATCAGTACTGGAATACTTAGTATGCTCTATCCTGTAACTTTCATTTCTTACTCTGAAACTTTTAACAATTAATTTCTGCCTTTGTCTCCTTTTTATAGTATCACCAATGCACGCTTTTATCTGCATATTTATGAATATATATATATATATATATATATATATGTACGTATGCATACATATATATATATATATATATATGTGTGTGTGTGTGTGTGTGTGTGTGTATTATATATATTCATAACTATTTATACATGCATATAGATATATATTTATAAATATACATACATGTGACTATATATATATATATATATATATGTGTGTGTGTGTGTGTGTGAGTGTATATATAATATATATGTACACACACATAAATAAATATATATATATATATATATATATGTGTGTGTGTGTGTGTGTGTGTGAGTGTATACATAATATATATGTACACACACACACACACACACACACATATATATATATATATATATATATATATACATATATATATATATGTGTGTTTTCTTATTGTAATTGGGTCAGATATACATTATGTATGTTAATTAATAGCTTTATTCTTAGAAGTTTCATAAAAGATGAACATAATGTTCACTTACAGACAACAAATGTATATTATTCTCGTAATGGTGAAAACGTTTTCACTTTATTTGCACAATACGTAAGAAGGCTCATTACCCTTTGAAAAGATTTACTTTTTTATAGGAATAGATGATTGAGATATTCTTGGATAACGTGACTTTCTTGTAGGCCTACTGTCGTCCTTCACACACTAGGCCTAAGCTAACATATTTCCCTTGGGATAGTTTATCGCATTAGTATTCCAGAAGTGCAGGAAGTGATTGATAATAGGAAGGAGCAAAGTTTGTAAGCAGTTTATTATTATGTTCTATTTTTGTTGTCGTACTTCAAAACATATAGTACGTCAGGCATAAAATTTCGTATCTACTTACTCAACATTTTCTCTTGAAATTGATTATCCATGTAATGCATATTCTCCTGATACTTGGACAATGAATTTTAATGCGTTGTTGGTTTGCAAAGTACCAGGAGGGGCAAGCGCCATCTGTTAGCAGGGTCTTCATCTATTTATGAGAATTATGAGGATGAAGGTACTGGATCAAGAAATTTTTCAAATGGGGTTAATTGCTGCATTACGTATCCACCTTGCTTTGGACAATTGTTGTTCCCAACCGCTCGCAGTGAGATTTGGGTTATTCTACTGAAAATATAGGTATGTATGTGTGTGTGTGTGTGTGTCGTAAAAGACACCAGAAAGAGAGTGGAAGTCAAACGATTTCGAATTCTTGCATTCGAGTTTTATTCCAATCTGATTATCGTAATTTTTCTTTAATACTCAGTTGGATATTCTTTTCTTTTATCTAACAAAGAAAAAGTGTCTCGCTATATATTTCTTTCCTGTCACGCTGAGCGGCATTGCTTAACGTATGATTACTCGGCCTTTCCCCGTCCCTTGCGCAAGGGGGAGAAGCAGTAGTCATACTTCGGTAAGAGGGTGTATCCCGAGAGGTAGTTAGGGAAGGGGGTAATGATCGGAAGAATTGGATCTGTGTATATATATGTGCGTGTACGCGCATTAAGGCCGATTCACACGACCCGTTTTCTTTCCGACAGGCTGGCCGTCGGTTAACCGGCGTCAAGGTTTCTTACGTGTATTCAAATGCAACGGTTCACACGACCAGTTAGACTGACGGCGACCCTCGGACGTCAGC
>NC_090738.1:97139092-97143003 GCF_036898095.1 Palaemon carinicauda
AAGTTTGGAGGCAAAAAAATACACGGAGACAAGTCTGGAGAGAGAGAGAGAGAGAGAGAGAGAGAGAGAGACGGCCTGTAAGTTTTGAGGTAGATACACAGAAATAAATCTGCAAAGAGAGAGAGAGAGAGAGAGAGAGAGAGAGAGAGAGATAGAGGAGAGAGAGAGAGAGAGAGAGACGGCCTGTAAGTTTGGAGGCAAAAAGATACATGGAAACAAGTCTGGAGAGAGAGAGAGAGAGAGAGAGAGAGAGAGAGAGAAATATGCTGGTAACATATACTTTTGAGACAATAAATCTCCAAGGTAATATTATCCTTTCAACAAATTCCAGATTTGATCCTAATGATAAACTAACAAGAATTATAATGTAACTGCACCCGGCAGATACGTTACCAATAGGCCTCAACAATCTTCGTTGTAACCTAATATAGCACAATTAGAGTGTGCTATTAATAAGAGTGTAAAATGCACGCTTTTAGCCCTCCCCTTGTATCCGGGCTTATCAGCAACATAGGTTTAAAGGCTTAAAGGCCGCTCATGATTGGCCCAAGCTAGGCCCAAGGAGGACCAGGGAATAGTTGCTGATGATTCGGCAGATATACATATCGGCTCCCCCAAACATTCAATCCTTATCTCACAAAGATGGTGAAGTTGCAACGACCAAAGAAACTAAAGATTTTGAGCGGGGCTCGAACCCCAGCTTGGCGTTCACCAGTCAGGGAAGTTTTGTAATAAAAAGTAATAGTTAAGTTTGGTATACTAAGCAAGAGAATCATAATTATAAACCTAGTTCTGCTACACCTTAAATAAAATATAAGCTGTATTAATATATTTACACAGAAAACAAATTGATTATGTACAATAATAAAAGAAAAACCAATCGCCTTTAGAGGAATTATCTACATTTGCATTTTTTATAAGGACACAGTATGACATAGAATTTACTACAGATTATAACGTAAATAAATAAAGTTATTGATCTTTCAAGATCCAATCAATGAAGCCTCTATAATCTATTTCATATGCAGATGATTTGTAGACTTTTAACTTGATTTCTACAATTTCCGGGTTGTCAATGAAGTTAGAGAGAGAGAGAGAGAGGAGAGAGAGAGAGAGAGAGAGGAGGGTAATCATATTAAGACACACGTAAGGTTTAAATAAGAAGACCATTAGCTTTATTTATCATGAATTTAAATGTGGCGATAAAAACAAGCCAGAACTGACATGATAAACCTATTGAAAAAATACGACGTGATGCTAAAATTGTTCTTTTTTTTTTTTTTTTTTTATTTTGATTGTTCATTACGTGTCTTGTGGTTTATTTATGGCCTTTATTCCTTGTCTCACTGGCTATTTTTCCTTGTTGGAGCCCTTCGGCGTATAACATGTAGATTTTCCAACTACGGTTGTAGTTAAGCTTGTGATAATAATAATAATAATAATAATAATAATATATAATAATAATAATAATAATAATAATAACAACTAGAGGGGCACTTATTAGAGCAGAGACCTCCGCCGTGGCAGCTTATTCTCGACCTTTTGGTTGACATTGACCTTTGACCTTAACATGTATTAATTGCGGGGATTTCCATCCAGTCAAATATGAACCAAGTTTGAAGTCTCTGTGACAAGGATGTCTGAACTTATGGCTGATTGCGTGAAATGGACATTTTGCTTGACCCTGACCTTGACATCAACTAGTTCTTATAATTCAAATCCAAGGAAAAACTTTTTGATATACATTAACTTATTTCGGGCAGCAATATCCACTTCAATTTCATTCTTTCTTCTGGGACGACGGTAAAAGATAAATGTAAAAAATATAAATGGAAACATAAAAGTGAAAACACCCAAAACTTTTTTTTTATTTCTTTTATTTTTGCGTGTGACCTCTGGAATCTCTCGGTTGTTGACAAGACAATGCTCGTTTCTGCGGAAGAAAAACGGATATTGATTCGGAAATGAATGGAAGCCTCGGGCCTCAACTTCATTATGGGCGCCGGAGGTGATTTGGCGGGTCATTGACTTCTTCTTCTTCTTCTTCTTCGTCTTCTTCTTCTTCCTATAGCCTGAAATGGCAAAATACATTAACGTTCCAAAGTCAAAGTCTGATTTGTTCTTTTTTCTTTTCTTCTAATTCTTTTTTCTATTCTTATTGTTGCAGGTGTTTTTGTTGTTGTTATTATTGTTGTTGTTGTTGTTTTCCTTCTTCTTTTGGAAATATGTAATAGTTCATAATTTTATCACCATGAAATAGGATATCAGTTGTTGTTGTTGTTGTTGTTGTTCTTATTTTGAAACACGAAATAGGTCATAATTATATCGTTTCAATAATAAGATATGTATTGTGTCCCTTCAATTAATATTTTGACTGATGACTTCTGATATATAGTGGAATCTAAGAAGAGATTAACTATCATACTCTTAGGAAATAATAACATATTAAGAATTCATTAAATAAATCAGAATATAAATTTAAAATTAGTTTTCCTCTACTGATAAAAAACACAACGTGCAATATTGAATTAGCATTAATATCCATAGCAGAAGTTTATAAAAAGTATTGGTAAGACTATTTCCAAATGGCTATGACTCGATATATCAAAAATTGGTTTTATCAACATGCCTATAGCAAACAAGTCACTTTATCAGCAAACACGGCTTTCAGACAAACATGTTGTAGATCAAACACGGCAATCTTCTCGCTACGATGCATTGATACGATTATGTTGGTGCAATTACTGCGATTCTGTCCTGGTTTCTTAGTTTAATTACACCCTTGGCTACGTAATTAAGTGTAATTAAGGATTATTGTTCCACTGGTTGAGAGCAGATGTCTTATCCCATATTTGAGTTACGATCATTTTACTAAGGCTCATTGTTATGGGGAAACTGAAGTCTTTAATGTCTTGATGTTAAACAACTGCTCAATCGCGCAATGTTGTTTAGGGGATAAATTCAGCGTAAAAATTTTGAAAGTTTTACATTTATTTCCATTCACTCCTAGCCGCCTTTAACTAAGGACTGAAACTATACTAATTTTTTTTATGTGGCGCATTTGCACCGACTCGCAGCGGTGCCCTTTTAGCTCGGAAAGTTTCCTGCTATCTGATTGGTTAGAATTATCTTGTCCAACCAATCAGCGATCAGGAAACTTTTCCGAGCTAAAAGGGCACCCCTGCGAGTCTGAGTGAATCTACCTCGCTAAAAGAATTGACTATAGGTATCTATTGCATCAGCCTTACGAATACTATCGTTGTGGTAGGCTGGTAGCATATTGGAAACATCCTTGCCTGACGATCTGCCGGGCTGGGGTTCGAGTCCCGGTCATGTTCAATAGATTCTTGTAGAGTCTGCAACCTCACTATCCTGGTAATCCAAGGATGGGGTGGTTTTTGGGGTGCCTATAGATCTACTTGCTGAGTCACCAGCAGTCATTACGTGACACTCCTGGTCTTATCTTGGGTGGAAAGGGGTCTTGGGCGCTGATCCTATGTGTGCTAGGGCAATGTTAATGTCACTCTCTTCTGCCATTCATGAGCAAAATAAAAAAAAAAGGTGCTCTGTAGATCTATGCTATACACTCGCTGATCCAATTATGATAAATATTTTCCCTTTCTTTTCCTGTTCTCTTATTTCTTGGATTAGGGTAAGCTACTGTCCCTAATTTACCGCCAATAACTCTAAGATTTTTTTTTTTTTCAATTACAAGTCAAATCCTGTAACAGAAGGAATTACACTTTCGCTAGCAAAGCCCGTGCTAGTATATGTTTAGTTAGATCAGAATAACAAGATCGTCCCAGCCACGCATTTATATTTCTCTCTTTTCTCCAAGGAAAAAAGTTTGGATATCATTTCAGATAATAAAAGATGTTTGTTAACTTCATAAAATAAAGAAGAATCACCTT
>NC_090738.1:97146003-97148503 GCF_036898095.1 Palaemon carinicauda
TAATTTATTTCTGTTTAATTGAAAAGTAAATTTCTTTTTGGTATTTGTATATTTCAGTGGCGCTTTATATCGTAAACATTCAAATATTGATTCGAAAAATATCAAAATATATTAATTCATAGTTAGTGACAACTGCAATAATTTAGGTTTAATATTTAAAATTCAATATTTCCAATAAATATATGAATAATTTGTCACTTCAGTTTCAAAAGTCATTTATAAAATTTTAAAATCAAGTCACAACTTTTAATCTTGTATTTCAGTCCACAGTCACTGAACTCGATATGATTTCACAAATATATTTTTAATGCTGAATAATTGTTTGTATGTTATTTCATAATTTGGAAATGCCACTAGTGCATCCATTAAAAAAATACTAATAATTTTGTTTGAGTAAATTAAATATGATAAAAACAAGGTATAGAAAGGGAAACAAGAAAGTAGTGAATAAGCTGGAACTTGTTACCCAAGATAGAAGGGATTCCTGGGCATACAATAACCCTTTGTGAGTTCGAGTAACGAGGCTAAGAACGTTACCACGTGGAATGCTTCTTATAGCGAATTTTTTAAAAGCGACGTTGAAACGTTGGGATGAAAACCACAAGGGAACACGCCCCTCTTACTACAAAGGCTCGCAGATGGGCAAATAGTGGGCGTGGCATCCACGAATTTGCTTTTGCCTATTTCCTTTTGCTTCGGGTTGGAAGAGATAATAAGACCGTGTCATGGATGTTGAACATTATGTAACGTTGTACATAAAATTTGTGTTACAAAGAAGAAAAGAAAAGTTAGGAAAAGGAGTTTTATTTAGATGATAAATCATGGCTTGGACGTCGAAGAAGAATTTCTTTATAAATAATCCTTAGGCTGCACAAAATGTTAAGAAACAGAAATGCGCACATGTTGTAGATCAATGCAAATACATTTTAGTAATATATTAATATATACATAGTTTAAGAAAATGCTTTCTCGTCGTAGATGATGGATGTAAAAATCTCCTGAAACAGCAATGGTATGCAGAAGAAAAGAAGAATGAAATGTAAATCACAAAATGAAAATATGATAAATTGTTGAATATATAACCGAACGAGAAAAATCCTAACCATAAACTAGAATAAATCAACTATGCAAATTTCTGACTCATCTTTTATGATCAATAGACTCGGGAAAACCAGACAGACTCCTGAGGCATAAAGTGTAAAAGAAGATTAAATGACAAGTGTATTGATTTAGTGAGACCACCCCAGTAGTTCTATAATTCCAGGTTATTATCATAGAAACTACCATGGATTTGGTTCTGGCGTGTATCTGAAGAAAGAGAAGAGAACATATGTAGGATATGAATTCATGACATGGGAATATCGTACGTAAGTAGAAAAAAAACGAGAATTGTTGAGTAAAAGTAAAGGATAATCTGTTGAGTTCAGCCTAAGAGATTTGACATGGTCTTGTATTAATTATATATATATATATATATATATATATATATATATATATATATATATATATATATATATATATATATATATATATATATATATATATAGAGAGAGAGAGAGAGAGAGAGAGAGAGAGAGAGAGAGAGAGAGAGAGAGAGAGAGAGAGAGAGAGAGAGAGTTTAATTAAAAGGTTTAATGACACACTGCAAGACTTAATAAATTGATATGATTTGAATTATTCATTGTTCAGCCAGCATTTAATTAAAAAACAAAATCTGTTAACAATAGCCACTGAAGGCAAAGCCAAAATCTGCTTCCTTGAAAAAGTTTTTGAATCGACTTACAAAATCTTTGATTGAATCACTTACATTTCCTTTTTGGATAGCAGCTATAAAACTGTGGAAATTTTCTACCCAGGGTCTCACCCCTGATTCAGTATAAAAGGAGAAATATTGTGATATTTAATGAAGCATATATGCCGGTTGAGGAGGTATTCAGATGCCAACCGTTATTGTTAATTAAAATGAAATATTACAAATATAATCGTTCGAAAATATTTTTAATGGATTTTTTAACATTATGAAAAGGGTTCACAAAGGCGCTACGTTTATGATTAGTGAGATTTTTTCTTTGAATAATGCTATAAAAAAGCTTTAGCATAAATGAAAAGAAATCTGAAAAGGAAAGAAGTTGAAAGACTTCTGTCATTGTCATATTCGACTTATTTAAAAAAAAAAAATATTGAATCAACTTTAACAAAGACTTCATTATGAAGACGTTTCTCTGGACGATTTTCATCTTGAGAGAGAGATACAAAAATTAGGTAAATAAAAATTTTTAAATGTTTCGTCCTTTCCTCCACACAGAGCTTTATAAAACATTCCAGGTTTCACTTTTCCTTCGGCAGTTAATCGCACGCTTCGATATAATGAGTGATCTTTGGAGGCGTGTTCAGGAGGTCAACGACAAAGCTTTGATAATGGTCGAATGTTTTCAAGAATTTAGAGATCAAGCGAATAAGAAAGTCCACCAATCTGCTATTAGTTTTATCCAAGAACTAA
>NC_090738.1:97158503-97171003 GCF_036898095.1 Palaemon carinicauda
TAATAATAATAATAATAATAATAATAATACAGTAAAAGCCAACGGAACTATAGAAGGACAACGACAAACAAAGGAACAAAACAGAAAACAAACAACGTGATCTAGAAGACTAACAAAACGTTAAAAGAAAAGTTAATGAAATTGCTAAAAAATCTCTAGAATCCCGTGAGCTGAATTATGAAAAAATATTGCACAAAAGGAAAACAGTAAAAGTAGTCCGTTTTGAAAGATGACCACTTGCAAGAAGAAATGGTACAGTTTTTGTCGGTAAAAGAACGGCTTTAAAAAAAACTCTTAGGCAAACCAATGAGTCACAATTCAATTGGGTTGGAATTGTACTTTGATGGGTATAGTGGTCCTGGTCAGCCGGGACAGATTAAGGGCATATAACGTTTTCTATATAATATTCAATATCTGGAAATCATTCAACTTTGGAAACTAGAGGGGCACTCAGTACAGCGCAGACCTCTATCGCGGAAGTTTCTTTCTCAACCCTTTGGTCGACCTTGACCTTGACCTTTGACCTTAACTTGTATTAATTGGCGTGGATTTTCATATACTCAAATATGAACCAAGTTTGAAGTCTCTGCGACAAGGATGTCCAAACTTATGGCTGATTACGTGAATGGAGCATTTTGCTTGACCGTGTCTTTGACCGTTGACCTTGACCCTACAAAATATAATCATTTCCAACTTTTTACATAACAGTTAATGCCTCTAAGTTTCATTACTCTACGATTAGAATTGTGGCTAGGAAGCTGTTCACAAACAAACAAACACACACACATAAACATACAAACAAGGGTGGAAACATAACCTCTTTCCAACTTCGTTGGCTGAGGTAATAATACTTGTGACGGAAGCAAGGTAGCTTGTAGAGGCCTCCCAGACATCCTTCTAACCCAGAAACTCTGTCGAACAGTAGAGTCTAAGATAAAAATACCGTCTTGACCTTGTAAAAGTAAAAATAACGAACTTGACAGAATCCTTGTGATTCTGATGTGAGCTGCAGTGTGAAGCCGAGAGGTTTATTTGTATGTAATCATTTCGCGAATGTTTCTAAAACAGATCAGAAATCAAATGCGTGTTTTCGAAACGGAATGACATAGAAGTTACTTCATAAACGAAAGCATAAAACCATATTTAAAAACTTTTGGAGACATAACAAATATAATTCATTTGATATTGTAGATGTGATGTTAACTATATAATCTGATCCCTTGTCTTTATCATTTTAATAATTTCCGCTGTAATTTTCTGAAACAAAACATCTTGAAAACAATCAGATTAGAAAATCTAATACTCAAATTCTGCTGTATTTTAGGTCATTACAAAATGGGGCCATTCTCTTAAATTAAGAACAATCTTATACAAAGAAGTGACAAAGGTCATATACTTCTGATTAAGTTTTTTTTTTTAATATCTATAGAATATAATATTGATCTGTAAATGAAGGTTATTAGTTACATGATATCAAAATTAAAAATAATAACAATAAAATTAGTCTCCAATATCATTTCTTCAATAATATCATCCCTTCAATTACAGATTTTAATCAAAGTGATGTATTAATTAAATTTTATAATAATTAAATAGGGAAAGATTTGTTAGTTGAACATTTGTATTAATCTAATTTTAACTTTTTACATTTTACTTTGCATTACTATAAGGAAATGCATCATATAGATATAAGAAGTTTTTATTCATTTATCTGTTCCTTTCGTGCAATCCCTGAAATAAATCACACACAAGAAAAGATACACAAATCTTGTTTTATACGATTTAGTGATTATTATCATATAAAATCATTACATCTCTTAGGATTCTTATTTAAGACGTATCGTGTCCATGAAACATAGACAAGCCAGATACTACAATGTATTCTCTCTCTCTCTCTCTCTCTCTCTCTCTCTCTCTCTCTCTCTCTCTCTCTCTCTCTCTCTCTCTCTCTCTCTCTCTCATGAACATTATACTTGCTATTATAGAGTATTACACACTATCACAGGATATGTGAACAAGAACTTTATATTATCCCCAAGTAGTTTCCCATTCTTCAGATAACAATATGTGGTATTATATAAAAATAATCAGGATAGATCCCTATCTTATCATATATAACTTATGGTTATAGAATTATTAGAAAATTGACAGACTTAACTATTGTCTTGAGTTGTAAAATCTTTAAAACATTCTACCATTGTAAAAGCAGCTATCATTACTAGAGCCTGTAAATGTGTGTATATATATATATATATATATATAAATATATATATATATATATATATATATATATATATATATATATATATATATATATATATATATATATATATATATATATATATCACACACACTTCATATATATATATATATATATATATATATATATATATATATATATATATATATATATATATATATATATATATACTGTATATATATATATATATATATATATATATATATATATATATATATATATATATATATATGTATGTATGTGTGTAAATAAGTATATATAATCATAAACATATACATATAAGGGTGTATATATATCTATATATAAATATATATATGTATATATGTATATTTTATATATATATATATATATATATATATATATATATATATATATATATATATATATATATATATATATATATATATATATATATATATATATGCAATAATGCCGTCTGTAATTGCAGATGTATTACCAATAAATGTCCGGATATCACAGATTCCAATATCCGAGTGGACTAATTTATCCGCCCAGTTAGACATAATGTTTCCGTTTGGCCTCAATATGATGAGCTCATTATACGAGTCTCTCTTCATTTATCAACTTCTGATGTGTCAATTCGTTGTTATCTTTCTTTTCTCATTATGGGCTATTATTTTTTATTCCCTTATTTCTTGTTTTTGTACCTCTTATCTTTTGTATAATATTTTACATATGTATATATATATATATATATATATATATATATATATATATATATATATATATATATATATATATATATATATATATATATATATATATATATATATATATATATATATATCAATATATATAATCTATTAGTTACTTATTTACTAATAATTCATGAGTTTTACTATCCAGATTTATTCCAATAATATTTCATATATATGAATATTTTTACACCCTGAGGGAAATGGATTTATTCTTTAATAAAAGGATCCTAGGCCAAGGAGTCAAGAGATGCCAGATATCAACGAAATCCTGAATTATAGCAACTCAAGGGATAGATACCTGTTTGAGGCTCGAGGTGAGGATGGCAGGTTTATCCTTGCTAAGATTCTTGGACATGATGTGTCCTTCTATACGAGTGGTATTTTAGTTATATTTCAGAAGCAGGTGTTCTGAGAACTATTTAACTTTTATATTGATAACTTAAAATTTGTGGTTTAAATTGAATACTCTTTTATATTTTATATATAATAAATGATATCGGCGTCAATGACCTTAGATGTCAGGATGCCAGAAAACTTTAAATCAATCAATCAATCATAGAGTTCAAACTCTCTTCCATTTGCGTCGGTCATTCTTCAAATACTGATTTAATCTCCTGGTGCTAATTTCATTGCTGGAAAATCAAATGATTTATTTAACGCGGCATTGGCGTCATGAGGATTAATAATACTAACAGTTTTACATATATTTCCAAAGATAATTTATTTAGTTTTGCGAGTCAAAGTTATTTAATAAATATATATTTACAATTCTTATTAATATTTGTTTATTGTTTTATAAGTCAGCTCTATGTCAATCTTTAAACAATTAAGACTTAAATTATATCTAGTCAATTTACTTACATAACTTATACAATCATATCAAGGTATTGCTTAAACATGTCCATAGATTTCTCTATATCTATGATGGGTATCAGAGAGAGAGAGAGAGAGAGAGAGAGAGAGAGAGAGAGAGAGAGAGAGAGAGAGAGAGAGAGTAGAAGTAATCGACTTTTTATTTACAAACTTTTAATGTTATATGCAGATTGTAGCAATGATAATAAAGGAGTTACTGATAAAGGTAACTTCAATAGTCAAATGACGAAACGTGAAGAAGAAGAAGAAGAAGAAGAAGAAGAAGAAGAAGAAGAAGAAGAAGAAGAAGAAGAAGAAGAAGAAGAAATCGATAGTTTTTTTCCGTGCAAGAAACCTTCGATTTTCCTCCTATTTTCACATTTCTCTTTTGTTCTCAGCCTTTGATTTGCCTTCATTGTCTCATCATTCAATGATATTATTCTCATCATCTGTTCGTCTGAGAGGGAAAATCACTGATTTATTTTTATTTTCTCTTTGATACTAATTTAATTCTATGTTATTTTATTATTCTTCGATGATTTACGCGCAAGGATACTTCCTTGTTCATTGTGTTAGTCTTCTTTGCTATTTGGTTATTTTCTTGTTTCATTGAATAAAGGTTATATTTTGAATTTTGATAATGATAACAGCAGTAACAGCAGCAAGTCTCTCTCTCTCTCTCTCTCTCTCTCTCTCTCTCTCTCTCTCTCTCTCTCTCTCTGTATATATATACATTATATATATATATATATATATATATATATATATATATATATATATATATATATATATATATATATATAGAGAGAGAGAGAGAGAGAGAGAGAGAGAGAGAGAGAGAGAGAGAGAGAGAGAGAGAGAGAGAGAGAGAGAGAGAGAGATAACAGAGAGATAGATGGATAGAAATATAGATAGATAGATAAAGAGAGAATCATATTTTAAAACGGAATCAAAATGGCCGAAGAAGTATTTCTTTGAAAGAAGATCCCTTGGAATTTCGAAACCTTTATTATGACTGAACATAATTCCGAGATGCTCTAGTGTATTCTACCCCTGTAATTTGTAATAAACACCTCTCTAATCCCAGAAGAATAAACTAAGACGGAAACCAATCTTAAAACGAATTTTTAATCTCCCTTTCCATATCCCGAATAGGTGCAGGTGTTACTTGTAAAGTTTCAGCATTAGACCAACTTCTTCTTCGATTAAAGCTTTTCCCGGTGTGCAGGGTCACTATTTCTAGAGAGCCGTTTCCAATTTCTTCTGTCTCCTATGTCCTCCACTTAGAGATCTCTCTCCTCCATATGTGCTGTTACCCACTCCATCCACCTTTTCTTTCGTCTTCCCCCGCCCCCTCCCCTCTCCTCCTCCTCCTACCTGAAACATCCATCTCCAACGAACCTTTTCTTCATATATCGATATTATCATGAAACTTCCATTTAAGCCCTGACATTTTAATCTATTTAGTCCAAAAGCAAGAAATGTAAATCATAAACCATTTCAGTACTGTGAAAACAAATGGCAAAGTAAATACCTAAATACTATTTAAGTAGTTAAGCTTTGTCCTAAAAAAGTCTGAAATTTTGTGCGATTATCGTCTTCGAATAGGGAAACAGGGATAAACATCCTAAGAATATCTAAACGATAGTTACAAGTCCGAATTCCAATAGAAAAGGCCGGTAGTTTCCTTGCATTAAAAGGTTTGAAATAAAAGGTTCTTAATAAGGGAGCTTAATGGGTGGCTTTTAAAAGAACAAATCTCCCTTGCGATTTCAGGGAAAGCTTTTAACTCAGCTGATTAGATGTTGCGAACAATTTCAGAAATCCCTTTGATTTGGGAGGATTTTTATTTCTCGTTTCACTTTGGTCTAATACTTAAGAGGGGTTGTGGGAGAGAATTGCAAATACAATTGTAAGACGGTTATCGAACGCTGCTGCTTCAGCTACTAATGATAATACAGTTTATATATATATATATATATATATATATATATATATATATATATATATATATATATATATATATATATATATATATATATATGTATGTATAAAACAGTTTATATATATATATATATATATATATATATATATATATATATATATATATATATATATATATATATATATATATATATATATATATATATATATATATAAATGTATATATATATATAACGGATTTTGAGCGAAGCGAAAAATCTATTTTTGGGTGAGATGACCATGTCGTCCTGATGGAAGTTCCTATAGGGTAGCTTCCTAGGGTATATTACAACTACGGCGATATTCCCAGAGAATTTACCTTAAGGTACCCAGAATTCTAACTCCTGGAGTGAATATCCCTAATAAAAGGGATATCGCGACATATCTATTTTTGGGTGAGATGACCATGTCGTCCTGATGGAAGTTCCTATAGGGTAGCTTCCTAGGGTATATTACAACTAAGGCGATATTCCCAGAGAATTTACCTTAAGGTACCCAGAATTCTAACTCCTGGAGTGAATATCCCTAATGAAAGGGATATTGCGATATATCAGAGGACGTATTCTTGACACGCCACATGGCAATCTGCACTCCAAACAGAGATAACACATCGAGGGGTCAATTGGCAAGAAAACGAAAACGGGAAAGAAAAAGGGGGAGCCGCTCCCAAGGCTCCCTCTTCTCCAGTTTCGTAAGCGTGCCTGGCGCCAATCCTGGCGCCATCTGTATTCTTTGTAGTGATACACGAGGTGCAACAGATACTGTATGTAGGGAGGGGTCCTACAGCCCTTTCATAGAAAGGGAAGTCGGGTCCATCAGGACGACATGGCCCTTTCACCAGAAAATAGATTTTTCGCTTCGCTCAAAATCCGTTTTTTGGGCTCAAGCCATGTCGTCCTGATGGATTTATACCAGAGCATTACTGTATCTGTGGAATCTCAGAATGTGCCGTACTCCCCGGAGGTAATTTTTCCCGGTCGACTAGACCTAGAGACCTAAGATGTTACCGTTATACATCTTTTCAACTAACCATAAACCACGTTAGAGCTTCCTGCCCCCTACAGGGAAGAGTCCTACTAGACTCTGGAAAAGTCTCGAAGAGTACATATACCTATGTATGAATACCAGGCAAGCTAATATAGTGGTCTCACCCTATATTAAGTAAAGCATAGTTTCTAAAGAACCACTGCGTCAATATGAAATATCGACCAGTTCTCCGCACAATACTTGTATTGGACAAAGGTTTATATCCGCATAGGAGGAAACTTTTAAAACCGCCACCGTCCCCTTATGGGACGGAGTCCTCCCGTTAAGGGAAAGCATAAACCAATGCAACATAGCTTGCATAAAAGAACAATTCTATTAGAATTATCCCAGATAAAGTACATAGAATGAATGCTCAATTATACCAATAAATTGACACAGGTGAAGGAGACGCATGGTTCTCAAGAACAAGTTTATTGACAGACAATAAATAGACAGGTTAACAACAATTATATATATATATATATATATATATATATATATATATATATATATATATATATATATATATATATATATATATATATATATATATATATATATATATATATATATAAGAAGAGGATAACCCAAAATTTTAGGCATAAGTATGATAGTAAACAGAACTTGTTTATCTGAAAGAAAAAACATTATTGCCACTTTTAAGATACCGAGGTATCAAAGTCATAAAAGTCTGTATTACAAATCAATCACATTAGTGTTAGAAACGCTCGGCACACATGTCTGCACTTATGCTAGGTTCACCTTTGGAAATGGAACAGTCTACGTGGGCAACTCAGTGCCCTCACTTAGTTTGTAGTACAGTATGTAACTACAAACTCCCCCTGGAATTAACCGTCCCAATTAAAACCACTGTTCCTCGCAGAGTTAAACAGTAGGGTTAACAACGCGACCCACTGCTACCACAGATCTCTTTAGTTCCTCTACTTGCTTCGCATAGTGGCGAAAGAACACTCTGGAAGACTTCCAGCCAGTGTATGAACGGAGATGTTCAAAATCCATACAATTAAAGAAATTTGAGGATGAGGCAAATTTCCTCGGATCATGATCTGCGGGTGTACTGTCAGGATCCGCTCTGCGAATAAAATATGTGATTTTCGCTCTGAGTTGATTCAGAGATAAATTTGAGCCTAATGTTTCTCCCCTGAATAGTTGACCACCCTTGAAGTCTGAAGTTCTACGAAGATAGACCTTTAGGCATTCTACTGGACATAGAGATGCATCTTCTTTCAGAGGGCAGATTCTCCAGGGACCCCACCTGTTGGTGGGTAACTCATTCTTGGCGAGAAACGTAGGATCCGGAAACAGGTTCAGTTCTCCCCCATCCAGGAACTGAACACGACCTGCCTCTCTCGAGAGGGCTACAATCTCACTAACCCTGGCCCCGGACGCGAGTGCAAATAGGAAACTAACTTTTTGTGTCAAATCCTTTAAAGCACACTCCTCATTGCTCAACAGAGAAGCGAAATGAAGAACTTTGTCTAAAGACCATGAAATGGGCTTTGGAGGTGCTGAAGGTCTGAGCCTAGCGCAGGCTTTCGGAACTTTATTAAAGATCTCGTTACCGAGGTCGACCTGGATAGGATGAGTCTTGTCAAAGTAGACTTACACGCCGAAATCGTGTTAGTTGCCAACCCTTGACCATGGAGGTGGATGAAGAAAGATAAGCAAAAGTCTGTTGAGATCTCCTGCGGATTCTTCGCCTTGACAAAGGCCACCCATTTTCTCCAAGATGACTCATATTGCCTTCTAGTAGATTTGCACTTATATTCCTCTAGGAAGTCTATGCTGTCTTTCGAAATCCCGAAACGCTTTCTCATCGCTAGGGAAGGAAAATCATGAGCTGCAGGGTCCGGGTTTTCTGTAATGAAGCGCAGACAGTCGTATTCTGGACTCGCTGGGTCAGAACTTGATCTGGTAGAGGTACAAACTTCAACCGTAGTTCCAATGCCAGGGGGAACCACACGCTGTTCAGCCACTTGTGGGCCACTATTGCCGCTACCCCCTTGAAGGATCTCAATTTGTTGAGGCCCCTCAACAGAAGGTTGTGAGGAGGGAACAGATAAATCCTGGACCATCTGTTCCAGTCGAGGGACATCGCGTCCACTGCTTCTGCTAAGGGGTCCTCGTACGAGGACACGTACAGGGGCAACTTCTTGTTGTCGTTCGTCGCAAAGAGGTCTATCTGCAGTTCTGGGACTTGATTCAGAATGGAGGAGAATGATCCTGCGTCTAAGGACCATTCCGACTCTATCGGTGTGAACCTGGATAGAGCGTCCGCTGTCACTTTGCGGACTCCTTGAAGGTGAACTGCCGACAGGTACCACTTCTTTTCCGGCAATCGGAAGATGGCAAACATCACCTGGTTGAGAGGTGGTGACCTCGATTCTTGTCGATTCAAGCATCTCACAACTACCTCGCTGTCCATCACCAACCTTATGTGGATCGAGTGACGCGGGGAGACTTTCTTTAAGGTAAGGAGCACTGCCATAGCTTCTAGAAAGTTTATGTGAAAGGTCTTGAATAGTTTGGACCAAGTCCCCTGGACTTTTTTCCGATGAGAGTGACCTCCCCATCCCTCCTTCGAGGCATCTGAGTGAATCGTCACCGACGGGGGAGGTGGCTGGAGAAGAACCGACTTCTTTAGATGTCTGGCTTGGGACCAAGGCCTGAGAAGAGTACGTAGCCGAAGCGGAACTGGTCTTCTCAGATCTCTTCGCGCGTTTGATGCATAACTTCTCCATACTCCGGTTGCATCCTTTAGCTGTGCCCTTAGCACTGGGTCTGTCACCGAAGCAAACTGGAGAGAACCCAGTACCCTCTCCTGTTCGCGTCTTGATATCCTTACGGAATCTAGAAGTCTCTTGACAGAACCCGCTATCTCCTTCCTTTTCTTCGCCGGGATGGAGAAACGGTGTGACATTAGGTCCCAGTGGATTCCCAGCCAATGGAACTTTTGAGATGGAGAAAGTCGAGACTTTTTTTCTGTTGATCTTGAAGCCTAGATACTCTAGGAACTGGATCACTTGACTGGAAGCTTGCAAGCATTCTGTCTCGGATGCTGCCCACACCAGCCAGTCGTCCAGGTAGGCTACTACCTGAATTCCCTTTAGGCGTAATTGTTTGAGAGCTACGCTCGCAAGCTTCGTGAAGATCCTTGGGGCTATATTTAGCCCGAATGGCATGGCTCTGAAGGCGTATAGTCTTCGTTGTAGCTTGAACCCTAGATAGGGGGAGAGTCGACGGTTGATTGGAATGTGCCAGTAGGCGTCTGACAAGTCTATGGAGACGGAATATGCCCTCTTGGGCAGTAAGGTCCTTATGTGTTGCAGTGTTAGCATTTTGAACTTGCAATTCACTATGAACTTGTTGAGTGGCGACAAGTCCAGAATGACTCTGAGCTTTTCCGAGTCTTTCTTGGGAACACAAAACAGCCTCCCTTGGAATTTGATGGACTTCACCCTTCGGATCACTTTTTTCTCCAACAGTTCTTGGACGTACTCCTCCAGAACGGGGGTGGAGTGTTGGAAAAACCGAGGGCACGGGGGTGGAGTGCTGTACCAGCTCCAGCCCCGTCTGTTCTTGAGTAGGCTGTGGGCCCAAATGTTGGAGGAGATTAGTTTCCTTGGCTCGTGCCTCACCGTAGCTGAGGTGAACACGAAGTCCCTACAAGCTCTCCTCGTTCTGACGAAGCTATAAAGATCCTTCGTCACTGTGGCCAGATGAGTCTTGGCCACTACCATGAACATTTCATGGACCTTGGGGTCACTTGCCATCGTCTCAAGAGTAGTCTGAAGAGACATTGAGGCAGCCAGTCTTTCTTTTGTCTCGAGCTCTCTCCGCAAAAGAAAGTCAGACAGCTTAGGGAGGTCCTCGCCGAACTGACGTCCGGCAATATCAGCCTCCAACTTCCCAACTGAGAAGGTAAGATGGACGTCCTTCCAGTCTTTGTGGTCCTTAGGCAGGGCCAGCGACAAGGGTTTACACTCCTCCAGGGAGGGGCAAGGCTTGCCGGCCTCGACTGCTTTTAGTACAGCCGCAAACCCTTTCTGTAAAAAGGGGAAGGCTCTAGCAGGAGAGGACACAAAGGAAGGGAGCTTCTTACTCAATGCAGCTACCTTTGAGTTCGTGAAGCCCCTCTCTTTCATCGAGGATGAAAGCAAAGCTTGAGCCTTAGCATGGTCCATCACTATGACCTCCTTCGGCTCTGTTTCCTCCTTTGAAGCTGGTTCCTTCCTCAACCGGACATAACAGTCCGGATATGACCCCTTGCTGGGCCAGAATTCCACCTCCTCTAGTGGAACTGAACCCAACTTATCTGAGATGACGATCTTTCCAGTCGTCATCGGCATGTGCTCAGCATACCTCCACGGGTTAGCATCTGAGCACAAGGGAAGGTCTTTCACATTGAGCCTTTTCTGGGGCCCATGTGATGCTGCAACCCTCTGCATCTGCAGTTCCATTGCAGCCGCCTTCTCCTGATTCTCCTTCTGCATTTGTTAGATCATTCCAACAATGGAGGAGAGGGCTTGTCCCAGCTCTACTGAGAGCGGAATAGGCTCCGGGATCTGAACCGGAGTAGCCGACACCTCGTCGACCTCTTCCTCTACAATGTCTGGGGCTTGAACTTCATCCTGGGCTCCTGCCAGGAGGTCTTTTTCCAGACGCTCGTCCACGTCAGACATCCTGTCATCCAACTGGATGTCTTGCAAAGCGACCGCGACTTCAGCATCCACCTGGATCTGAACTTGGGGGATCTCCTCTTGAGGCTGGGGAATCACTGCATCAGCTGAGGCCCTAGAGAAAAGATATGCCCTCATCTTCTCACTTGGAAGATAAGGTCCAGAGTTGTTCTTCTGGAAGCCCCTTACCCATGTACGAAGCTTCTCCCTTGCTATATCCCTTGATTCCGCCGTCCTAGGGGAATCAAAGGCCTCAGTAATCAGGTTAGTGCACACAGTACATACCTGGGGGTCCCAATACTGGAGATCACCCTTGGAAACAGCGCATGCTGCGTGCCTCCTACAAAACTCATGTCCGCAGAGGTGCTTACTGCGGACGTTGCAGAAAACACTTCCGCACTTCGGAGGGTCCTCCTTTAAAGAGAAGAAATTTCCATGAGTATCAAGTGAACTACGTATCACTGGATATGCACAGTTTAGCATAACAAATCAGAAAGGAAAGACACACACTTGTGTTTCCTTCACAACCAATTGTTGCAGCCTTCCAGATAATAAAATCGTATGGTTAATCTCTTCTAGAATAACCAATGAAAAGTTTCTAGAGGAAACAGGTGTAGCTCACACCTAAGCAATGATTTTAAAATCCCGGATAATAGACAAGAAAGAACTTACTTTCTTATCTGTAAGGCAACACCAAAGGGCTGTGCAAGACAACACAAAAGTGTTAGAACACACAGTGCTGTACCAAAACTTATACTATAGTTTTCTTCCTACAGTATATGTTATACTGAAGAATACTGGTACAGTATAGAAGGTTATGTGCCGGCCGGCACACACCATAACTAGCTTTAAAGTATACTACTTAACAGCTATAAGGTGGCAGAACGCTGGTTCAAATGCATATGCCGGCCGGCAGTAAATGACGGCAGGCAACAGCCAATGTCGGCCGGCAAAGGTAAA
>NC_090738.1:97203503-97206003 GCF_036898095.1 Palaemon carinicauda
ATTTGCACCATGCACTAATTCTAGCTAAATCTCTATTAGGAGATTCACCAACCCTAGATCTACATTCAGGGGGATGGAATTGATGCAAAGAGAGTAGCATCATCTGCATATGCAACAAGCTTGTTTTCAAGGCCAAACCACATGTCATGTGTATATAGTATGAAAAGTAATGGTACAAGAACACTACCCTGTGGAACACCGGATATCACATTCCTATAATCACTATGGTGCCCATCAACAACAACTCTTTGAGATCTATTACTTAAAAAATCAATAATAATGCTAAGAAACGACCCACCCCACTCCCGACTGTTTCAGTTTGAAAACAAGGGCCTCGTGATTAACACGGTCAAAGGCAGCACTAAAATCAAGGCCAATCATACGAACTTCCCGACCACAATCAAGGGATTTCTGTACAGCATTGGAGATTGTAAGAAGGGCATCACCTGCTCCAAGGCCTTTACGAAAACCAAATTGCAAACTAGGGAGTAGATGATTACCTTCAGCAAACCTGTTAAGACGTTTTGCCAGAAGACGTTCAAAAACTTTAGATAATATGGGAGTTATGGAAATTGGGCGGTAATCAGTGGGACTTGAGCTACCACAAACACATTTACATAGAGGAGTAACATTACCAATTCTCCAACTAGTGCTAAAAGCTCCTCTTCTTGATAACTTGCGCAAAATAACAGATAACTTTGGAGCTAAGAAATCTGCTGTCTTTATAAAAAAACAAAGGAAAAATACCATTTGGGTCTACACGTCCATAAGCATCAAGGTCCATGAACAGAGCTTTAATCTCACGAGATCGAAAAGCTAAACTAGTCGGTTTAGCCTCAGGAAAAAGGAATGAGGAAGTTCAAGTTTTTCATTACTCTGTTAACTGTCAAAAACATCAGCCAAAAGGGTTGCCTTTTCCTTTGGACAGTGAGTGACTGAGCCATCTGGTTTGAGTAAAGGAGGAAATGTTGCATCTATACCAAAGAGTGCAGATTTAAGGGTAGACCACCATTTATGTTCCTGAGTTGTACCAGAAAGTGTTTCTTTTATGGTTAAATTGTACTCCTTTTCAGTTGAGGCATAAACTCTCTGAGCAAAAGCTCGAAGCTGAGTATAGTTGCTCCAGGTCAAATCTGATCTGTTACCCTTCCAAAGATGATAGACCTCCTGTTTCTCCAAATAAGAACGTCTACAATCATCATTGGAAAACGGTTTGTCCTTCACACGGTACCTTAGCACACGAGAGGGGATAAGCCTATCAATTATGTTGACTAGATTCTCATTCAAAGGGACAACAGGATCTACACTATTATATAATTGTGACCAATTCAAGCACAAAAGATCATGTAAAATCCCATTCCAGTCTGCTTGGGATTTCATATAAATTTTACAAGAATATGATATATCAGGGACAGGCTGCTCAGTCTTCACTAATAATGAAATCAAGGCATGATCAGATGTCCCGACTGGAGAACCAAACTTACTAGTTATAACGCCAGGGGAGTCAGTTTATACGAGGTCCAAGCAATTACCAGACCTGTGAGTAGCTTCATTTATGATTTGCTCACAGCCTGATTCAGAGGCAAAGTCTAAAGCTCTTAAGCCATGGCGATCGGTAGGAGAGATAAAACTTAACCACTCCCTATGGTGAGCATTAAAATCACCAACAGAGACAAAAGAAGCCTTTCTATCATCTTCTTGTATCTTAGCCATAATGGTAAGAAGACAATCGAAGATAGAATCATCTATGTCTGGATTCCGGTAGATCGAATACAAATAAAAGCTGTTATGCCTACCACAAACTTTTATTACCTGAATCTCATGACATCCACATTGATAGCAGGACTTATGAGAAGCAGGGTACTCGGTCCTAATATACACCGCCACTCCCCTGGCCCTAGGGATGGCATCACGTTTCAACATTATTGACTTCTTAAAACCAGTTATAAGGAGCTCAGATGAGTGCCACATATTAGAAACCAAAGTTTCTGAGCACAAAAGAATATCATACTGTCTGGACGCAACTGTAAGGTCTTGGGTATTTGTATGGAGACCACAAATATTGCAATACAGAAGATGACATTGACGAAATCTAGGACGTACTGGTCCCGGATTTCGCTCAATGTCTCCAGACAGCATAAGAATTAATAGAAATAAAAAAGAGACATCATACTTAGAAACTAGATTAACAAGAATTATAACAAAAACAATACGTACAGAATTATAAAGAAAGTGATTGATGATATCCATAGACTATAGTAAAAATTCGGAAAAACTGGTCAACATGGAGGAGCCAATACACCATACAAGGCTAAATACACTCCAGGATTGCCACTTCAACTGAAGGGAGGACAGTAAGGATGGTTTTGAGAAGAAAAATAATCAGAAAAGGGAAAAGACAACCTCTTGATAAACCACCAGGCATCCATGGCCCTTCTATTAAGCCTGCCCAACACACCATTTCAAAAAAACAATAGGAAGAGAAAAAAAGAAAAAAAAT
>NC_090738.1:97228838-97231338 GCF_036898095.1 Palaemon carinicauda
TAGGATGGTTTGCAGTGAGTGATAAGACAAAAATTCCGGACACCATTCCGAGTCCTCACTGGCCGGTGTGATAATTATAACTGGCCAAATCAAGACATGAATAAAGACATGTCTGAGGACTTTGTCCGCCAGTGGAGTAGAAACTGCTTTTTAGGTTATTGAAGTTATTATATGTTATATATATATATATATATATATATATATATATATATATATATATATATATATATATATATATATATATATATATATATATATATATATATATATATATATATATATATATATATATATATCCTCATTTACCTTGAGTGTATAGTATCTATCAGAAGAAGTAATTGGTTATCATGAATAACAAAAGAGGAAAATGAAAACATTTCGTCCCATAAGGATGAGGTGATTTTGAAGACCGAAAACGACAGAAATCAAAAGGTAAATCAACGAAAGCAAATTTCAATCATAAATTCAATTTCCGATAACGTAATTATTTCGACAGGAAAACCATCACTGATTTCATAAAAAAAAAAAAAGAAAAAAAAAAAACCGTTGAATGAAGAACACCAAACGGTGCCATCAAAGCTCTGTAAATCGCACATTCAAATTGATTCAATATTTGATGTTCAGGGAAAAAAAAAAGTAATTAACGTTCGACATATGATAAAAACTGATAGCTATCAGGGGTTGAAACTGGTCCATATAAGGTTTTTTTTTCTTGTTGCAGTTTTTTCATTAAAAAATCAAAAGTCTATAGACTTTCCTGTCCTATAATAAAATTTTCAATTATATAATTGTTTTTCTTATCTTAATGCATGAAATATCACATGAGGTTGGGCACAAGATAAATAAAATACAGACAGAGATGATGGGAGCGGAATATGCAATGGAAGATAAAATAACATTGGAAGGAGGAAGGATTAATGAGGTGGAATCATTTAGAAATTTACGAATCATGATCTCCAATACAGGGTCTTTGGAATTGGAGTTTAATGGATGACTGAAAAAAAGCAAATGAGACAATGGCAAATTTTAAAAAAAATCTGGAAATCGAATCCCCTGAAATTACATATACAAATCAGGCTATATATCAGTTTAGTGAGATCGGTTCTACTGTATTGACATGAGTCGAGGTATGACTATGAAACAATATCTAACAGAGTTTGTAGACTTGAGTACAAAGCCCTCAGAAAAATAGTAGGAGTTAAATGGTAGGACAGGATTAGGAATGAAATTATAAGAAAGACTGCCCTAGTGCCAAATGTGGATGGAATCATATTGAGGGTAGATGGAGAGGATTTGGACATGCTCTTTGCACTCCTCAGGAGATATAAGTTCCCTAAACTTTCAACTGGTTTCCACAAGGTACTAGAAGAGTTAGAAGACTCAGGCCCAGAGGGCTGAGGACTATGCAACGTGACGTGGGAGATGAATAGAGTGGTATTGAATTAAAAGCTCAAGATAGAGAGGACTGATGAAATCTTACTGAAACCCTTTGCGTCAATAAGCGTAGGAAGTGATGATGATAAAAAAAAAAAAAAAAATTAATTGTTAGTAAGAACTATTTATTTTAAAGATGATGTATTGATATCACTTGATTTATTCATAACTGATTGCGTATATAATCCGTATTACTTTTTTCAGTTATTTCTTTTATATAGAATTGTGACTATGTTCATCTATTGTTCAAAATCAAGGCGGGCCAATACTAAGGAATCAAATGGGCGAATCTGGGTACGGAACTGGTCCGTCGACTTTAGTAGCTAATTGAAATTAAGGACTAGTAAGCTCATAAGGATGAACAGTTGATTAGCCAGTATTTGAGATTTATATGTAAGAATCATTTTACAAAATATGATCATGGAAAGCTTATATACATATATATATATATATATATATATATATATATATATATATATATATATATATATATATATATATATATATATATAAGTAAATATATATATATATATATATATATATATATATATATATATATATATATATATATATATATATATATATATATATATATATATATATATTATGCTAGGACAATTCGGTCCCGGACAATTCGGTCCCGGACAATTCGGTCCCGGGCAATTCGGTCCCGGACAGTTCGGTCCCGGACAATTCGGTACTAGGACAATTCGGTAGTTGGACAAATCGGTACCAGGCTGGTCATTTTTTTAAAATGTATAAATCAGGAAAATATTACATTTCTATATTACATATTATGAACTATTTATGTATAATATTACCTATATACCTAACTACTTAGTTTCGTTATTCAGTAGTTGTTTACAAATAACTTAAACAATCCACCTAACTACTTTATTATTTAAACGATTAGTTTGGTTATCCCCTTGGTTTAAAGAAAAAATATAATCAAAACGACTTTATTAGTTTCTTTAGTCCAGAATTTTTAGTCTACCTTCACCCATCATTCACATTATGAAGTCTTGCAACTGCATACAGTCGGAAATGGAAAAAACAAAATTAGTTG
>NC_090738.1:97242990-97245490 GCF_036898095.1 Palaemon carinicauda
TATTTAAAGCGAACTATTAAGAGTTTGCACTCTTCTTGGGGTAGTTTTTAGTATACAAAGTCTAACACCGAGGTACACATGCAACATTACTAACAGACACTAATGTAATTAAAGTCATACTCGATTCCTCATAATCAAATACATAACAATAACTGTAAGAAAGGTTATCTTTCACTAGGCCTAAGGCACGTAGGCCTAAGCTATGATAACTTCGACAGTCCCATTTAAAAAAAAGAATTATATTGTAGATTTCCCCATGTTTGAAAAATTAAACGGATCTCCACTAACATATTTATTATAAATAATCACACACATAAATACACCCATGTGTCTACACACAGACACACACATACACACACACAAATATATATATATATATATATATATATATATATATAATATATATATATATATATATATATATATATATATATATATATATATATATATATATATATATATATATTTATAGATGTGTATATATATATACATATATATATTTATATATATACATATATATATATATATATATATATATATATATATATATATATATATATATATATATAATATATATATATATACATACATATATATATATATATATATATATATATATATATATATATATATATATATCTATATATGTATATTTATAATATACATATATATATATATATATATATATATATATATATATATATATATATATATATATATATATATATATATGTATATATACATCCCTATGTATAGATATATATATATATATATAATATATATATATATATATATATATATATATATATATATATATATATATATATAAATATATATATATATATATATATATATATATATATATATATATATATATATATATATATATATATATATATATATATATATATATAGATATAGATATATACGCACACACGTATATATATATATATATATATATATATATATATATATATATATATATATATATATATAATATATACTATATATATATATATATATATATATATATGCAGTAGAACCACAGGGAAAATGAAAATACGAAATATACACTTAAGTCCTGACTAGTTTCGTGATACTTCATCAGTCCTCTGAGGAAGTATCACGAAACTAGTCAGGACTTAAGTGTATATTTCGTATTTTCATTTTCCCTGTGGTTCTTCTGCATTTGAGCATCACGTTTTCCTGTGATTTTTACGCATATATATATATATATATATATATATATATATATATATATATATATATATATATATATATATATATATATATATATATATATATATATATATATATATATATATATATATATATATGATAAATTTTGCACATTTTTACGTGTTTTTCATATTCAAATAAGCCATATATATTTTTGATATATTAATGTCTGGATTCTCTTAACGACCTCGGGATCAAAGCCCCAGGCGAAATCACACAAAGACAAGAGCATGGCTCCGGCCGGGAATCGAACCCTGGTCGGCAAGCTTATATAGACAGTGACTAACCCATTCTATATAAGCTTGCCGACCAGGGTTCGATTCCCGGCCGGAGCCAAGCTCTTGTCTTTGTGTGATTTCGCCTGGGGCTTTGATCCCAAGGTCGTTAAGAGAATCCAGACATTAATATATCAAAAATATATATGGCTTATTTGAATATATATATATATATATATATATATATATATATATATATATATATATATATATATATATATATATATATATATATATAGAGAGAGAGAGAGAGAGAGAGAGAGAGGAGAGAGAGAGAGAGAGAGAGAGAGGAGAGAGAGAGAGAGAGAGAGAGAGAGAGATAGATAGAAAGATAGATAGATATATATTTGAAGGTTATAAATATATATATATATATATATATATATATATATATATATATATATATATATATATATATATATATATATAAATATCCCTTTCTTAGTGAGGTTACCTTAACGTGTTAAAAGGGTTTGCATATCTTCATGATCAACATGATCAGACGAAAATATCCCAACATCACCAATCCGCTATGGCTAGCGTGGTGATGAAAACTGGCCGAAGCCCAGACATGAGTTGACATATCTGAGGCCCTTGTCCTGCAGTGGACTAGAGACGGCGGAAGTTTATATATATATATATATATATATATATATATATATATATATATATATATATATATATATATATATATATATATATATATATATATATATATATATATATATATATATATATATATATATATATACTGTATGTATATATATATATATAATATATATATATATATATATATATATATATATATATATATATTATATATATACATATATATATTTAAATATATATATATATATATATATATATATATATATATATATATATATATATATATATAATATATATATATATACATATTTATATATTTATATTTAAAGTATAAGTTTTAATAGTTATAGGTAATATAAAACAAATAATTTTCGAGG
>NC_090738.1:97260490-97265490 GCF_036898095.1 Palaemon carinicauda
ATATTTTAAGAAGAGTAACAACTTTAAAACATACATTTCCTATATTAACTATAAAAAGACACTCACGTCAGTCTGTTCAACATGAAAACATTCCCCGCAAGTTAATGTTAGAATTAGACTTACCTTGTTACATAAACTATCAATAAAGTCTGTAGTATTGAAGAAACCGTGGATAAGGCATCACTTTTCATTTGCATGTGGGTTGATTGATGCAAGTGCATTACAGTTTGAAATTTTAGAAAGAAATTTCAATGGATAAAAAGATATGTTAATTGATACATTTAATCACTAAACAAAATTTTTTATTCTAATTGCATCTCAGAAAAGAGAGCTAATTATTCATAAAGGTTTGAAGGTTTAAATGGTGCTCCAGAATGGCAGAGGCAAGGGACAGTGACATTGCCCCATCAAGTAGGACAATGCCCTAGAGACTGACTATATACAAATATGATCAGAGCCCAAGCCGTCTCTCCACTCAAGCTAGGACCAAGGAGGGCCAGGCAATAGCTGCTGATGACTCGGCAGATAGCCCTATATACTACCCCAAAATCTCCATGCCTAGCTTACAAGGATGGTGAGGTTACAGTGAGCAAAGGTCCTAACGAGTTTGAGCGGGACTCGAACCCCCGAACCTCAGTCTGGCGATTATCAGTCAGGGGTGGTTACCACATGGGCCACCAAAACCCTTACAAAATTATATTGAGGGAAATTAAATATGAAACCATGAGCTATTCACTAATTAATGTAATGTACACGCACGCACACACCCATATAGAGGCTATTCAGTCTTTGAAAACAAGGTTGGCTCCAGTAAATAAGAGCACAACATTTCTATTTATATTTATCTTTTAGAGTGATCTATAGATGAATTTATAACACCAGAACTCCAACGATGTTAGTCCTTTGTGCTCCTACACGGAAGACTCACCAGCAGCGTTTCAAACACCCCTACCTATTATGCGCCGTTAATCGCTGTGTAACACTTACTCGTGACCTTCCTAGATAACAAGGCCATTCATTTTCAATAAGTCTTTAACCCATTCTCTCCAAATCAACCACTTTTGGGTTTTCTTTTGTATCCCCATCACACACACACACACACACACATATATATATATATAATATATATATATATATATATATATATATATATATATATATATATATATATATATATATATATATATATATATATATATATATATATATATATATAGATATTGTAATGAACTCAAGATTGATTATGTTCATCCAGGATTTTTTTTCAGACTGGCTCAGTGCCAAAATACCAGGAAAGAACCAGCAGCGACACAAAATTCAAAAAGCAAAACAACTCTCAAAGAGGGATACAAAAAACACTGAATCAAACTTAATAATAAAATTTAATTAACAAAAGTAGTCTTAAATTACATAAAGTAGTCCTCGAAAAGCTTTCTTAGGAACTGGAAAAACACATACACTACTGTACAATAATAACTCTCGAACCGTCACACGCCTACCTAACTTATATACCTCAGTCGAAGAGAAAGAAAAGGTGTAGGAGGTAGAAAAATACACACTTTCCCTAGCATACGACAGTTAGAGTTCCAGAGTGAAGTAAACCTTAAAAACTAATTAATTTTACAATAATTATCAAAATACACCTTTAAATAATAATATATCCTAAATTGGTGATAATAATACTCTTCACAGGTCACGTAGAAATATCCGAAGAATGCTTGCATATGTTCTCAAAAACCGCACCGAATTCGTAATTAAAGATCATTATAACACATCACCAACGATTGCCCTACTTCTGGATCACTAGGGGTGTTCTTGCACCGAGGGGATCACTAGGGCAACGTAAATTGTCTATATGATTTAAGCAGGCGAAGGAAGAACATATACGTTTCGCTTACCGTTCTTCGTCACTAGAAGGCCTCATCATGACTCCAGGAGGTCAGACACACGGCAACAGCCAGCAGCAGTGGCAGGCAGCAGCACAAAAGCAATAGCAATGCTTAGAAGGCTAAAATCCATTAGCAGGGGCCTCTCAAATTAAATGGTAGCTGGAGGATCAGGAACAAATATCTTCCGATTATCAAGCCGTGAAAAATGCTGTAAGACCTCCTCTGTTGGGGAGCCGACACTCTCTGCCCCGCTGCCCAAAAACGCACTCCAAGTAAACGGAGAGAGAGAGCGAAAGCAAAACTACGTAATGGGGTAGTTCAACAAGCTAAGCACCGAAGACGGGCAGTCCGCTCCACAAAACATGAAAAGCAGAAAACAAAATATGGTTAATAAACACTATACAAATGAACACAAACAAAACCTTGGCCGGGGATAAAAGAATATTCCAAGAGAACTTTTCGTGACTTAATTAAAACAAATGACAAAAACCACTAACAAAATATTTAAAGTAATTATGGATTACAATATATATATATATATATATATATATATATATATATATATATATATATATATATATATATATATATATATATATATATATATATATATATATATATTATATATATATATACACACACATATTTATATATATATATATATATATATATATATATATATATATATATATATATATATATATATATATATAATATATATATAGTTTATACACATACTACGCCTCTTTTTAAAAACAGATTTAAGGGTAATGATTAAATCTGTCGCAAACATGCTGATTAAAAATAGCTCTGGATACACCAGTGATATAACTAATAGTATCCATTGTTCAATATGTAACTTGCTCTTTGGAAGCTAAACATCAGCTTCAAGGGCTTCATATTTAACGGTTTAAAGGCCGGTACTGAATGGCAAAGGGAAGGGACAGGGGCATTGCCCTATTAAGCAGGACAATGCCCTAGAGACTGACCATATATAGATACGATCAGTGCCCAAGCTCCCTCTCCACCCAAGCTAGTACCGAGTAGAGTCGGGCAATGGCTGCTGATGACTCAGAAGGTAGACCAATAAGCTCTACCAAACTCCCGATCCTTAGCTCACAGAGAAGATGATGTTGCAGCTACCAAAGGAACTAACATGCTTGAGTGGGACTCGAACCACAGTCTTGCGATCACCAGGCAAGGACGTTACCAACCGGACACCATAACCCATAAAGGCATTACTTTCGGTATATAATCTGACATATAGTATTCATTCTTCAGAGCGTAACTTACTTTATGCCGGCCAAACTTATAAAGAGATTTCTGCCAGAACAAAATATCAAAAGATGGCTGTCTCCAAGCGCTAGTTTGATAATGCCTTACCTGTCCATTGGCTTGGATAAAGTTACAGACTCGGTTGGTCGGATGTCAAGACAGCAATCCATATTATTGACCCAAAGAAATATTGTATAATCACAGTTTAAAATCTAAGACAATGTCGGGAATCGTCAAAATACTGACAGATTAGTGATCCCCTTATTGTCACTAAATAGGTTATCCTTGTATAATTATTTGAATTGTGAGTCCGATGGAATCACCAGTAAGACGAAAGTACTAGCTCCAATCAAGTCTTTTTGCTCTCCTTTTCGTGCTACAATACACAATCACACGCACACACACACACACACACACACACACACACACACACACACACACACATATATATATATATATATATAGTATATATATATATATATATATATATATATATATATATATATATATATATATATATATATATATATATATATATATATATATGTGTGTGTGTGTGTGTGTGTGTGTGCTCACGTGCGTAAACATATATATATATATATATATATATATATATATATATATATATATATATATATATATATATATATATATATATATATATATATGTGTGTGTGTGTGTGTGTGTGTCTGTGTATGTACAAATTTGTGTATGTAATCATGGATGCTTGGTCGTTAATTCTACCGATCTCTGTCTGCCTAAGAATTGGCGTCTGCATAACTGTTAACGTGTGTACCATGTGTATGTTTCCAAATCTGACCCCCTATTGTACAAGACGATAAGAATTTTTCTTCATGAATATTATAGTCAGTAACAATGACAATCGATTAAGTTTCTATTATATTACAAGAAGAATCAAATGTCTGTTTATGCTAACTAGGGTTACTGAATAATTCATTACGGTTGTTAAATACGATTTAATTTACGATCCCCGCCCTAATGTTTATTTCATATATAGAATTATATTTTACATCATTCAATAAGATTTTTGTGGATCTTCCCCTTGTTACAACAAAGAGCTTCAATTGTTCTAAGCTAGGTATTCATATCAATAACATTGAAAAGTTTCTCGAAGCAATAATAGACATGAATTGGTGAATTTGATGTGCGATATTCATTATCATATATTAGAAAGCAGGGAAAATAAATGCATTCACACACACACACACACACACACACACACATATATATATATATATATATATATATATATATATATATATATATATATATATATATATATATATATATACATATATATGTATATATATATATATATATATATATATATATATATATATATATATATATATATATATATATATATATATATATATATATATATATATATATAAAGAGAGAGAGAGAGAGAGAGAGAGAGAGAGAGAGAGAGAGAGAGAGAGAGAGAGAGAGAGAGAGAGAGACTCACAAAAAATCGCACACACAAACACACACACACACACACGCATATATATATATATATATATATAATATATATATATATATATATATATATATATATATATATATATATATATATATATATATACAAAGCGTGCCTCCAAGAATAAGCTGCTGTCGTTGACTTCGGTGGTTTGTTATTAAATTCAGACTTACCATGACAATACTTTATAATATGTTTATTCTTTCATATTGTTTATTGACAAAACATATATCTGATGGAGAAATATAGCTTAATTGATTCACATTACTCGGTAATTATTTGAGAACAATGAAGGTATTCGGACGAAAACACTTCCGACCATTCAGGTATC
>NC_090738.1:97276148-97278648 GCF_036898095.1 Palaemon carinicauda
ATTGGAATAGAACGCTCTGGATTTTGATCTTAGAAATGCATTTGAGTTGCCATGAGTTTGCTTTGGTGTGGAGACCAAAGGTTCATCCTGGTTTGCAACGTGAAATGGCATAACGTGAAGCTTGGCCGCTTTGCACTGCTAGTCGATATCATATGAAAGCTATTGCCCTCCAGTGGAGGAAAAAGTTAAAATTGATATTTTGTGACTGGCACTTAGCTCAATGTAATTTAGAGATAGATGTAGAATTTAATAAATAAGAAGATAAATGTAATTTAGAAATTAATATAGATAAATAGAGAGAAAAGGTAAATACGCAAAAAAATTATATAATTTAGACATAGATATATAGAGAGATAAAGAAATAAATAAAGAAGAAAATAAATGTAATTTAGACGTGAATGTATTGAAATACATAGATAGATGGATAGATAGATATAGAAATAAATAAACACAAAAATAAGTGTAATTTAGGAAGGAATGTAGATAGATAGATATAGATTTCTAGCAATGTTTAGTTGATAATTCAAACTGATCTTCAGCAAAGGTTTTTGTTTTCATTTTCTCACGGATTTCATGTTGAGCAGGGCACACTATTCAAGCAATTGAAAGTCCTGTGTTGTTAGCAATTATCATAATTATTTACTTCAACAAAAGTTTCATATACGCTTTTTAAATTTGTTAAATTATTAAAATTTCATAAAAAAATCAGACTAAATATCAGTTTAGTGAGATCGGTGTTTCTCTATGGACATGAGTCATGGTCTGACAATGAAAAAATCTCCAGTAGATTTAGTAGATTCGAGAATAAAGCCCTCAGAAGGATATTGGGAGTCAAATGGCAGGACAGGATTAGAAATAAAACTATAAGAGAGGATACTCGATTACCATATGTGGATGAGATCATGATGAGGGGAAGAAAGAGATGGTTTGGGCATGCTCTTCGCACTCTTCAAGAGAGATTAGTTCACTAAACGTTCAGCTGGGCTCCACAAGGTACTAGAAGAATTGGAAGACCTAGGCCTACAAGGCTTAGGACTATAAAGCGCGAAGTAGGAGATGATGAATGGAGAAGTATTGAATTAAAAGCTCAAGACAGAGTCGACTGGCGAAATCTAACCGAGGCCCTTTGCGTCAATAGGCGTAGGAGTAGATGATGACGTTCATCATCATCTCCTACTACGCCTATTAACGCCTGTTGTTCTTGCCGTTTCTCACATGATTTTTCAGATTATAATTCACCAAATTCCATAGTTTTTCTTTTTTATATTAATCATAAATTAAGAAAAAAAAAAAAAACACTCAAATAACTCTGTATCAATAAAGAAGCTTCAAATCGTAACACTACTGAGTATTTGTTATCATCATTTCATTATTAGAATGTTTCAAGCTTTTTTTTTTTTTTTTTTTTTTTTTTTTTAAATGTATGTTTTGATTTATGATATACCAAACCTACTTATTTCCCTAAGATAGGGAAAAAAGGGAAAAATTCATTTCCTTAATTAATGTCTTCATGCAAAAACTTTAGAAAGTTTAGAGGCATATCCTTTTCCAATCAATTAACAATAAACATTAATTACTAAATAACGCTTTGTCTCTTATGTGACCTAACTGCCATCCTCCCCAGTGTGGAAGATCCTGCAAAATAAGGCAAAAATCCTTTAACCTTTCACAATTTAAGACCACGGCTTCACTATGACACACTTACGCCAACTTCCACATTTCTCCTAATATTCATAATTCATCTCGTTACAGAGAGAAGCGGAGAGTCTCATTCGTTTTCCGCTAATGTGACGCTTGCATAGTTATATGACTTCCCAAAGGGGAAGGAAATAATGCGATATAAATCATGAGTTATTATTTCTGGTTCTGTATTTTACGAGGACTGGGTTGATTTTCTGCTCGCTGCTATGAAAAAAAGAAAAAAATTGACGGAAAGAATAAGACGACTTTATCTTTATTTCTTAAAATCTCAAAAGATATTAGTAAATTATGCTGGAGATGACCAAGAAAAAGTGAACTTCATGATAAGAGGTTCGGCTATTAGATACTTGGTTCATTTGTAGTGAAGGTTTAATATAATATATACACACATACATACATATATATAGGTATATATATATATATATATATATATATATATATATATATATATATATATATATATATATATATATATATATATATATATATATATATATATACATAATACACCTATATGATTATATATACATATACACATACACAGCGTATATACAGTATATATATATATATATATATATATATATATATATATATATATATATATATATATATATATATATATATATATATATATATATATATATATATATATATATATATATATATATATATGGAATAAATGTTGCCAGAGATTTACCGTTTTTCAATGCAAAATTTTAACAGATTACCAAAATTAGGGACTTATAGGCAGCCAGTAGGAGTCGTAATGGTGTCAACTATGGGAATTTTAACTTTGTGA
>NC_090738.1:97288648-97291148 GCF_036898095.1 Palaemon carinicauda
AACTTGTTATGTCCTGTTGCCTTGAGGTTTTGTATATAAGGAGTGTGTTCCACAATAATATAACTCAGTCGTTTCCAATCTGCCTTTGAGTTCACACCCTTACTCGGCGCCGTCACATTGGTGACCCCGGAAGTCGACTCGCTCCCACTGCCTTCCACCCACACCTCCCTCGCCCCTCCATCGTTGGTACTATGACGGAGGCTGACTCTACTCCGGCAGTTGGCACTGCAGCTGCCCCATTGAAACTTTCACCGTTCACCAGCGGAGAAGCGTTCGCTTGGTTTCATCGCGCTGAAGTCCACTTTCGTATCAGGGGCGTGACTCGCTCAACCACCAAAGCGGATTATGTTCTCGCGGCGATACCCGAGGACACCTTCCCAGAAATATCCGGCTGGCTTTGTGAACAAGGAGACACCCCAATAGCATATGATGCCCTCAAATCATACCTTCTGAAGCAATACTCGCCGTCGCCAGCCGCCCGTATAGCAAAGCTTTTTCAGCTCTCGCAACAACCGTTGGGGTACCAAAGGGCATCGCTTGCCCTCAGGGAAATGACCAGTATCGCTCGCCTTCAACCTGCCGCAGACAGCTCTCCTCGTGAGGTGAACCTACTCCGTGCCCTTTGGATACGCCGTGTACCTGAACCTATGCGCGCTGCCATACCCGATGTCGATAGTTTACCCATAAAGGACTTGATGACCTCCATCAACGCCTCCACCCCTGACGACGAGGATGCCTATTCAACGTCAACCGAAGCTGACATGAATGCCGTAGGACATACATGCCTGCCCCGTGACGTTCCGAAGCTGCGACAAAGCCGCCCACCACCCACCAATCGCTCGCAGCCCCAACGGACGACTTCTACAGCCACTTACTACCTCCCATCCGCCGCAGTTTTGCTACTACCACTTCAGATTCGGGGCAACCGCGAAGAAATGTGCCAAAGATTGTCAGTGGCCAAAAACCGTGTAAGTAGGCCATCGCTTGTGGCTGTGGCCTCCCATGTTCCTAATCTTTTCTTTTTACAGGATGCAGGAACGGGCGTGTGATTTTTGGTAGACACGGGTGCTTGTCGTTCTCTTTTGCCAAGGAAACTCTTCAAGGCACAACGTAATCTGTCTACATCTGCCGACGTCCTCTTAGTAGCTGCCAACGGATCTGCGATACCCACCTATGGTTACGAGAGCCTCACATTATCGTTTGGAAACGGTAAATTCAATTGGAAGTTTCTCGTCGCTGACGTCACAATGCCAATCCTCGGTGCGGATTTCCTCTCTTATTTCCACCTTCTGGTCGATGTCGCCCACCGACGATTGGTCAACTCAGACTCGTACTTGTCGACACCTCTTCAACCCGCCCCCTCTAACCTCGCTCTCTACATCAGCGCACCCATGGATGCCTACGCCCACCTCCTCACGTCGTACCCGGAGGTTTTCCGTCCAGAACTTCGCCAAACGCCCACGGTTCCTGCCAAGCACGGTATTTATCACCATATCAAGACGACGGGACCCCCAGTCCTCGCAAAATTCAGACGTCTGGCACCGGAACGATTGGCAGCCGCCAAGCAGACGTTTGCCGAAATGGAGAAAATGGGCCTTTGCCAAAAGGCCTCCAGCCCATGGTCGTCACCCTTACACATCGTTCTGAAGAAAGACGGCTCCCTCCATCCGTGCGGGGATTACAGGCGCCTGAACATGCAAACAGAACCGGATCACTACCCCCTCCCAAACATTGCCGATGTAACCTCCTACCTGCACTAAGCGAAGGTTTTCTCTACGCTCGACCTCCTGAAGGGGTATTATCAGGTGCCTATGAACCCAAAAGACATCCCCAAGACCGCCAACACCACTCCGTTTGGCACATACACCTTCAATTACTCTTGTTTTGGCCTTCGTAATGCTGGGGCAACGTTTCAACGTCTCATGGATGGCATCTTAGGGGACCTTCCTTTCTGTGTATGTTATGTGGAGGACATACTTGTGTTCTCCTCCTCAAAAGAGGAACACCTCCGTCACCTGTGCATCGTGCTCGACCGCCTGCAACAAAACGGCCTTGTAGTCCGGTACGACAAGTGTACCTTTAGCGCCAACAAAGTGTCGTTCTTAGGGCACCGTATCACTCCCGAAGGTGTCAATCCCCTCCCTAAGAAGGTAGCAGCCGTTCAGAATTTCCCCACACCCTCGACCGTCAAAGCTCTGCAGGAATTCTTGGGCATGATCAACTATTATCACAGTTTTCTGCCAGCCATTGCCGCCACTCTTGCTCCCCTCTACGCCTCCCTCAAGGGCAAGCCAAAGGACTTGAAGTGGGGTCCCCTTCAAGAAGCAGCCTTCTGCAATGCAAAGAAGGCCCTATCAATTGCTGCGGCTCTCACTTTTCCTATCCCACACGCCCCTCTCCTTCTCCCCACCGATGCCAGCGACGTCCCTATTGGTGCAGTACTCGAACAGGTGGTCAAAGGCTTGCCCCGCCCATTGGCCTTCTTCAGCAGAAAACTGTC
>NC_090738.1:97298648-97336148 GCF_036898095.1 Palaemon carinicauda
AATTTATTCATTAATATCCAACCTGTTTTATTTTCTATCATGCCAAACGATTCTAAAACGAATCTAGTTTTCATATAGTTCTTCGTATCTCATTTTTATGTGTTCTTATATAAGGTAATCTAAATAAATAGTTCGAAGTGATTACGCCCTAATCCACTTAGGGGTGGATGACTGGCACTAGTAGCTCAAAAACTTTCTTTTCTGAGGAAACTCTTAGGGATAAAGGTGTTTGTTACATACGCGTTTTTAAAACCAAAATCAGGTACTGGTGCATATAACAATTAGGTTAACGGACAGCAGTCCACATCCTATCAAGCGTGAGCTACGGGTTGTCAATAAGTAAGTTGTACCATTAAAAAGTAGAAGAAAGCTTGTCAATATAATGTATGTATATACAAATGTATGTATGTAAAAAAAAAAAATATATATATATATATATATATATATATATATATATATATATATATATATATATATATATATATATATATATATATATATATATATATATATATATATATATATATATATTGCGAAGTAGATGACGACTGGAGAAAAATTTATTTAAAAACTCAATAGGCGGAGGATGTAATGATGATGTTGATGATGATGATGATATATATGTGTATATATAAGTATATAATGTATATATATATATATATATATATATATATATATATATATATATATATATATATATATATATATGTATATATATATATATATATATATATATATATATTATATATAAATATATATATACATACACACACACATATATATATATATATATATATATATATATATATATATATATATATATATATATAAATTATTTTGAAAAATTAAATGTTGAAAACGTTTCAAAATTCTGAGATCCTTAGATTATAAAGAGGATGTTGGATGATAATAGCTTATATACTTATACATACATAGACACGCATATAAACGCAAAGACACACGCTCGGAGCCGCACACCTTAAATTTCATCTTGACGGGAGCGTATACAGTAATAAGAAACTTATGACCGTGGAGGGCGAAGCTTAAAGTTTCAGCTATTATTAGCTTGCCTTAGTTATTTCCTTGTGAATAATCTGGGTTCCGTCCATTAATTCTTTCATGGAGGGTTTCAGGTTGTGGATATCAATACCATGTTGGTTTATTGCCTCCTGATTTCTGTGGACCAGCGTACGTTTTCGGAGTGTAGTGGTAGTGTGTCCAATGTTGTCTTTTCTGTGGTGGTTGCACTTCTCTTCCTGGCATGAAAACTTATAGACTACGTTTGTACACGCTTCCTTTGGTACTCTGGGGCGGTACTGCTCCTCAAGAGCTCCGATTGGGTTTGGCTTACCTTCTGGTAAGGGTCTCTGGGAGCAACACCTCGATTGATGATACCTCACAATGTCCGGCTTTCATCTTTGTAGGTCGATCCAAAGCTATTGTTGTGGTAGATGATGAGATGATATGTGTGTAAGCATGTATATCTATGTATCTATATATGTTTTTTCATATATAAATATACATATGCATGAATGTGCAATTATATATATATATATATATATATATATATATATATATATATATATATATATATATATATATATATATATATATATATATATATATGTTTTCATATATAAATATACATATGCATGAATGTGCAATTATATATATATATATATATATATATATATATATATATATATATATATATATATATATATATATATATACATATATATATATATATATATATATATATATATATATATATATATATATATATATGTGTGTGTGTGTGTGTGTATTATCATATCTCTCTCTCTCTCTCTCTCTCTCTCTCTCTCTCTCTCTCTCTCTCTCTCTCTCTCTATATATATATATATATATACATATACATATATATATATATATATATATATATATATATATATATATATATATATATATATATATTCATATATTTAAATACATATATATATATATATATATTCATATATTTATATACATATATATATATATATATATATATATATATATATATATATATATATATATATATATATATATGTGTGTGTATGTGTGCGTATAATATATATATATATATATATATATATATATATATATATATATATATATATATATATATATATGTATGTATGTATGTATATATTTTCAACATACATATTTATATATGTGTAAGTGACTAAGTGTTTGTATGTGTGCATTAATAAAGATAAGACATTACCTACAAAATAAAAACCCACTATGCCAGTTAAAATATATGTCTAATACATCATGCAACTTTCATATTTTCTTTTTCTCCAGTCGAAAACTCATAACATACCATTAAAATTGCGTGTGGATTTCTCAACATAATACGGAGCATTGCGTGAAGATGTATCATAATAAGACTGAGATTTGTACCGTTTCCGTAACAGGTACCATGGTTACCCAAGTGCTGATCACCTCCGTGAAGAAATGTTTTCTCCACGTAACAGGGAAATATCCCTAGGGCTTCTGTGTTTCCCCCTAATGATATATCAGTTATCCTGGATTAGCATTACCATTCTGAAGACTCTTTTTTAGAAGTGTATCTGGCAATGCAACAATCATATTTTTTACTAATAGCAAAAGTATATTCGTTTGATTATTCATGAAATTGAAATTATTAATTTATTCATTCATGAATCTGTAAACCATACTCACAAACGATTAGTTTGCATTTGCTATCAAGAAACCTTCCATAAATAAAGAAAAAAAGAAAAGAAATACAAATCAGAATATTTAGCTTCATACGATAAAAGTAGAATCTAGACAAGCACTCTGAGGGTGCAGACCTCCACCACGGTACCTTATTTCTCGAAACCAGCGTGCCTTTCCCCAGAATCAATAATCGTTTCCAGCTCTTTACATAATAGTTTAAAATCCCTAAAAGTTTCATTATTTCATAGTTAATTGTGGCCGTATGGTTGATGACCGGAATTTACCCATTTGCTTGACCTTGACCTTCGACTGCACCTTGACCTTCGATCTTAACATGTATTAATTGGCATGGATTTTTATAAGCTCAACTATGAACCAAGTTTGAAGTCTCTTTGACAACGATGTCCAAACTTATGGCTGGTTACGTGAATTGGAAGTTTTGTTTGACTGTGATCTTGACCTTCTAAAATTTAATAATTTCCAGCTTTTTGTATAACAGTTAATCATTTCTAGTTTCATTACTCTATGATTAATATTGTGGCCAGGAAGCTGTTCACAAAGAAACACACACACACAAACAAACACACGATCAAGGGGTAGAACATAACCACCTTCCAACTTCGTTGGCGGAGGTAAAAAAAAAAAAAAAAAAAAAAAAAAAAAAAAAAATTCTCCCGTTCCCCAAAACACTGAAAACCAAATACCATCTAATGATAACCATGCAGACATGAACATCATCCATGCTCCGCTAGAGAAATGAAGTTCTCGCATGAAAATATTGCAACGTAGCAGTTGCTGGATTAATCATCAATCACTTTTCTTTACGAGAGAAATTTCTCACTTGCCCTTTTAGGTGCATAAACAGACGGTAATTTGCTAAAACGTTTTCTGGTCATGTATTAGCAAACTGAACTACGTTATTTTCTCTTTTATCTGAAACATGAGTTTGTTCGGAAAAATTTAGTCAGATATCGTTAGTGTTTATTTAGATAGGCGAAGTTTATTTTACCTTATCTAGATTGACTTTTGATTGACGTACTGCACTTATAAATCGGTTTTGATATCATAAATTGTTATTGATCATAATCTTCCCAGTGGCCTATAATAGCAAGTGTTTGTTCTTGCAGAAATCAGACAGGAGTTTACATATGTTTAAAAAGAAACTCATGATTCCTATTGATAGTTTTACTTCTAGAATGTGTCTCAGCTTTAAGTACTAATTTAAAGGTTATATATTCAATATATATAGCGGTAATTCATATAGTTGTATTCTTCCCCAATATGAACACACAAAATACTGATAAGAGCCACAAACAATTAATCTCTTGAGTGTAAGTTTATCTTAGTTTGAATCCTTGTCAAGCTGGAAGAAAAGAGAGATCGAAGAAAAAGGCTATTTTTTTTTTTTTTTACTTTAGTTCCATAACTGGTTTTTTCTTTCTCGCATGCATGGGCAATGGAAATCTCAACACTATTATTCTTAATGAGTATATGCTTGACCAAGTTGGAAAAAAAATTTCAGTCACACGAAAGAGCAGAAGCTACATTTAAACTGAAAATTCGTCCTTCAGAGTTGTAAATTCCAAACTAAACTAAAATTTTTGTTATAGTACTTTAGAAAACTATCAACTGAATAAACCGAATTATACATACATCCATATATATATATATATATATATATATATATATATATATATATATATATATATATATATATATATATATATATATATATATATATATATATATATATATATATTATATATATATATATATGTATATATATATTTATATATATATATATATATATATATATATATATATATATATATATATATATATATATATATATATATATATATACTGTACCTGTCTCTCTATCTCTGTCTATCTATCTATATATATGCATATATTTCTACTTCATGTAATTTTCGATCTCATGTGTGATAGAAACGTATTTCAATTAAACACGATATCATGTTGATTTTCAATATATATATATATATATATATATATATATATATATATATATATATATATATATATATATATATATATATATATATATATATATATATATATATATATGAACATACATACATCAACATAAAAATTTGCATGAGTTTGTTTATCTGTTCCCAGTCTACTTCCGAATCCTTCTTTACTCTTTATCTCTCCCTTAAGTCCCTATCTTGCTGTTTTTCCTTCAGGGAAAGGAACCTCTTTGATTCAAGAATAATACATAGGGAGGATACCTTTAATCCTCCTAAAGTATACCCGGTGAAATATGGTTCTGAAGAAGACTGCAGTTGGAGACTGTTAATCTCTGTAATCATCCTGCTCAAATACGCCTGAGGCTGGAAAGTCTCTTTCATGTGGCAAAAAGAAAAGTTCTTGAAACGTTCCAAGGTTGGGAATTTCAATCTATACTTCATATATCCCTTTATTCTTGCGTTTATCATTTGTTTTTTGTCTATACTCTCTCTCTCTCTCTCTCTCTCTCTCTCTCTCTCTCTCTCTCTCTCTCTCTCTCTCTCTCTCTCTCTCTCTCTCTCTCTCTCTCTCTGTTATAATTAGGTTTGTTATATTATGTAACATACTTTTCATTCCATATACTCAAAGACTTACTCGTGCCTGAAGTTATCCTATAATAAAGCTATAATGAAAAGACTTTGAAATTGAAGATCATGTTGAAAATACATCTGTATTAGTTTGTACATTTCAAAAGCTCTCAATTGGGGGCCTTTATAAAAGTATGCATGCATTTGTAGAAACCTCATGCATATGTCCATATATCTCTATCTAAATATATACATCGATATACGTATAAACATATGTGTGCGTATGTCTATAAGTTTGTGGGTGTGCGTGTCTGTGTATTTGGTTTTACAACAAAGGAAATAAGGAAACTGATAAGATAGAGTGCCAGAGTGTACCCTCGAGCACGAGAACTCCACCTCAAGACAGTGGAGGACCATGGTGGAAAGGCTATGGTACTTCCCATGACTAGAGAGCAATGGTGTGATTTTGAAGTGTCCTTCTCCTAAATAAGCTGCTTGTTTACCTAGAGTCTCTTGTACCCTTACCAAAGGAAAGAAGCCACTGAACAATTAGTGGCACTAATATCATACACACAAACTTTGTGTTAGAATTGCTGTTATAACAAACCATTTACTTTCCTGAGTTCAAATACTTTTTCAAGGAACTATGAAAACTGAAGGTTGAGGAACGAAGAAAAATTATTCGAATACTGAATCCTTTAGAAAAATAGGGGACATCTAAGAAAGAGAGAGCTTCCAACATATATTTTTTCACTTTATGATAAAATCTTTGAACACTCAAGGTAAAATATGTCTGAAAAAAAAAATCTTCATATTACGAATTTTCTCAATACAAATAACCATTAGAAGTTGGTTTTACTGTCTAATTAAATATCAACACTGATTATAATTTTTTATTTGAGAAAAACAGTTTTTTTTTTTTTTTTTCAAAAAACTTTTGATGAAAAGAGAAACTTTCCAATCATCAGAATAATGGAAAAATATACAGTTGGACAGGGAAGAATTTATTGACGCAACACTATTATCTATATTAGTGTTACAAGATCTTTGGTCATTGAGTCAGAAATATAAACAAGTCAGAAAGTTGTTAGATAACATAACGCATATTTAAAAAATATGATTTACTTCTAACAAAAAAAAAAATACAATATCGGCATTTAATGAGAAAGTAAAATCAACTTTGAATTGATATGTGTTTAGAGAAAATTCGTGATATGTAGAATTTTGTTTCATTCAAAGCAACGTCAGGTAAACAGTTTCAATGAGAGTTTATTGTAATGGCACTGACTATTTTTTTCACCTTGGAATAAATTTCATCAGCAATTTCTATTCATGCAATTCCAACCTCCATTCTCCCAACGTCTTTGGGAGGAAGGTTTTGGCATCTGTTTGTGGCAAATCGTTTGCAGTTTTCTTTCTCGAGATGGTAAAAGGGGATTTTTCTGTGAAGTGTATTTCTCAGTAATTAGGAGGCTCTTTTGTTTGATACTGCTAAACTGTTGTTATTCATGCCTATTGATATAAGTTGATTTTGCAAAAGCAGCTTTGTAAAAAAATATAAACATAAACCTGAAAAGATAGACAAGACTATAATAGGTATATACATATATAAACAAACTTACACTCATGATATATTCAACAACAGCAACAAAAACAACAACAAAAAAATGCAACCATTTTTGGTCAAAAGCAGGACAAAGGACTCACAAATGTCAATTCATGTTTGTGGTTTGGTCAGTTTTCAACACCACGCTGTTAGTGCGGATTGGTGATGGTGGAAGATGCTCGTCTGATCGCTCACAGCAAACCAAACAAGTATGGGTGGCCCTGGCTAGTAGAGCTTTGTTGATCATGACGATACTCAAACCACTCCATTACATAAACGTATTCCTGGGATATATATAATATACATACACACACACACACACACACACACACACATATATATATATATATATATATATATATATATATATATATATATATATATATGTACACACACACACACACACACACACACATATATATATATATATATATATATATATATATATATATATATATATATATATATATATATATATATATATATATGTACACACACACACACATATATATATATATATATATATATATATATATATATATATATATATATATATATATATATATATATATATATATATATATATCCATCATCATCATCTCCTCCTACGCCTATTGACGGAAAGGGCCTCGGTTATATTTCACCAGTCGTCTCTATCTTGAGCTTTTAATTCAATACTTCCTCATTCATCATCTCCTACCTCGCGCTTCATAGTCATCAGCCATGTAGGTCTCGGTCTAACAACTCTTCTAGTGCCTTGTGGAGCCCAGTTGAAAGTTTGGTGAACTAATCTCTCTTGGTGAGTGTGAAGAGCATGTCCAAACCATCTCCATCTACCCCTCATCATGATCTCATTCACATATGGCACTCGAGTAATCTCTCTTATAGTTTCATTTCTAATCTCTGTCCTGTCATTTAACTCTCAATATCCTTCTAAGGGCTTTGTTCTCAAATCTACTAAATCTATTGGAGATTGTTTCATTGTCATACCATGACTCATGTCCATAGAGTAACACCGATCTCACTAAACTGATATATAGTCTGATTTTTATATGTAATTTTAGGCGATTTGATTTACAAATTTTACTTAACCTAGCCATAGTCTGATTTTTTTTTTTTTAATCTTTCAATAAACTCTAATTCTAAAGACCTTGTATTGGAGATCATATTTCCTAGATACTTAAATGATTCTACCTCATTAATCGGTTCTCCTTCCAATGACATTTCATCTTCCATTGCATACTCCGTTCTCGTCATCTCTTTCTTTCTTCTATTCATCTTTGGCCCAACCTCGTGTGACATTTCATGCACTCCGGCAAGCAAGCACTGCAAATCCTGTGGTGTTCTGCTATCAAGGATAGCATCAACAGCATAATCTAGGTCTGATAAATTCCTATCACCAATCCAGTCCAATCCTCCTGAACCTTCTCCAACTGTTCTACTTATTACAAAATACATGAAGAGGCCAAATAACATAGGTGACAACACATTTCCTTGGAAAACCACGCTGTTCACTGAATATATATATATATATATATATATATATATATATATATATATATATATATATAATATATATATATATATATATATATATGTGTGTGTGTGTGTGTGTGTGTGTATACAAACACACACACACACACACACACACACACACACACACACACATATATATATATATATATATATATATATATATATATATATATATATATATATATATATATATATATATATATATATATATATATATACATGCCTTTTAAGTTCTACCTTCCATTCAAATACAAAATAGGAATTAAGATTTCATAAATGCATTTCATTCGAGACATAATGGGAAAATTTATTGTGAAAGGATAACAAAGGTCGCAAAAGAAATTCCTTTTTAAAAAGAATGAAATGCCTCGCCCGACAAAGGGATGAGAATTTTCCCGTTAATAAAAGCCATTTCATTTTCACTTTGCTCTTTTGTTGAATACGTAAATGTATTTGGACAGTTAGTTTATACGTTTTCGGTGTCGAAACATAGCATCAACGATGCTTCCCATCGTTATCCTTTTCCTCTGATACAACAGCGATCCGTTAATTTGGGAAAAGCAGAAGTGGTTCTATCCGATGGAAATTTCATGTCCCTTTGTAGGATAAAGAGGTAATTATTTGCAATCAAATAAGCTAGGTGTGAATGCATTAAAACTGAAAAAATGATACAAACTTACATTTCTACTTGTTTAAAGGTAGCTTATACGTGGCAGAGGAAGGGACAGAACAATGCCCTAGAGACTGATTATATACACATATGATCTGTGCCTAAGACCCTCTCCCTCCAGCTGTGACCAGGGAGGGCCAGGCCATGGCTGATGATGAATCAGCAAGTAAACTTACAGGCTCTCCAAAACTCCCCATCCTTAGCTCACAAGGTTGGTGAGGTTGCAGGCACTCCTAGAAACTATCGAGCTAAGCAAGTTTTGAACTCCTGTCCAGCAGATTGCTAGGCAGGGACGTTTCCTATAGGCTCCCAGAAACCGTATAAATATAGCAAGATAGAGTTAAATTTAGATAATTCGATTGTTCGATAGACACATATATTTCTTTCAGACTCAAATAAGCATATAGTTCAATGCATGTTTGTCTACAGATTGATATATAGACAGACAGACACATATACAAAAAGACACATAGAAATACAGCTAGATAGATATTATTATTATTATTATTATTATTATTATTATTATTATTATTATTATTATTATTATTATTTCTTGCTAAGCAAAACGCTAATTGGAAAAGCAGGATGCTATAAGCCCAGGGGCTCCAACAGGGAAAATAGCCCAGTGAGGGAGGGAAAAAGTGGAAAATAAAATATTTTAAGAAGCGTCACATCTTTAAAATAAATATCTCCTATATAAACTACATACACCTTAACAAAACAAGAGGAAGAAAAAATAGATAGAATAGTATGCCCGAGTGTACCTTCAAGCAAGAGAACTCTAACCCAAGACAGTGGAAGACCATGGTACAGAGGCTATGGCACTACCCAAGACTAGAGAACAATGGTTTGATTTTGGAGTGTCCTTCTCCTAGAAGAGCTGCTTACCTTAGTTAATGATTCTCTTTTACCCTTAGAAAGAGGAAAGTAGCCACTGAACAATTACAGTACAGTATCCCCTAGAGTGAAGAAGAATTGTTTGGTAATCTCAGTGTTGTCAGGTGTATGAGTACAGAAGAGAATATGTAAAAAATAGGACAGAATATTCGGTGCATCCGTAAGCAAATTGAAAATGAACCGTAACCAGAGAGAAGGATCTAATGTAGTACTGTCTGGCCAGTCAAAAGATGCCGTAATTCTCTAGTGGTAATATCTCAATGGGTAGCTGGTGCCCTGGCCTACTTACTACCTAGATAGATATACAGAAGAACAGATAAAGAGACAAACCAACAGATATTTTCTTTCACATACAAATGAGCATATGATTAAACAAACAAATTCAAAATATGTGTGTGCGTGCGTATGTGTGTATGTGTGTGTGTGTGTTTGTGGAGGACATCATGGTGAGAGGTAGATGAAGATTGTTTGGGTATGCGCTTCGCATTCCTCAAGAGAGATTAGTTCACCAAACTTTCAACAGGGCCCCACAAGGCACTAGAAGAGTTAGGAGATCCAGATCAACAATGCTGAGAACTATGAAGCGTGAAGTAGGAGATAATGAATGGAGAATTATTGATTTAAAAGCTCAAGATAGATTAACCGAGGCCCTCTGCGTCAAAAGACGTAAGAGATTATATATATATATATATATATATATATATATATATATATATATATATATATATATATATATATATATATATATATATATATATATATATATATATATATATATATATAGGCGTGTGCTTATATAGCTAGCTAAATAGATTATGGTCGTAGTATCAAGGAACTTAACTCTGAATCCCAATCATGGATTAGGTGATGAATATAATCTTTTTCCTACTATATTGTGTTTATATCAGTTTAAATAGTGACTCTATCGTAGGACAGGAAGTCAACTGTAGTGGTTCATAGGTAGATGAGAACGAAAATAATTTATCCTTACTGATATGTAAATTATACTGATGATAATTTCAAACGTCTCGGGAAGATAATCTTTTATGAGAACATTAATTTTCTTCATTAATGTATATAGTTTTGGACCAATAGAGAATAATTATTGTGTAATACTTCAATCAATATTTTTTTTTCATCAAAGGAAACTTAGTAATTCGACATGATTTGGCCAATTAAGTTTATTCATGAAGTATTAAATACTGATACACTTCATCTAAATTCATTTTGTAGTATCGACGTTCAATGTCAGAAGTGAAATTGAAAGATATCTTTAATTTAGTTAACAGTATTGATAAAAAAAGATGAAAAACAGATTGATGAATTTGCAAATTTTATTACATTTATCTTTATATGTTTTATTGATTAGTAGTGTGTTAGAGTAATTGCTTTTCCATTGATTTTCTTTTTGCTAAAGCATGTTTGTACGTTAATGGGAGAAAAATTGTATATCACATACTCTTACAGTGCAAAAGGTTAAAAAGAAAAAAAAAATAATAATAACTATGCCTAAGTTATCCCTTGCTTAGTAATCCTAATTTTTTCCAATATTTAAAAGAGTTTATTACGGGAGATTTATATATCACATACTCTTACGGAGTAATTCAATATCATGATATACGTATTAGAAAAAAAGGTGAGAAAAACTATTCCCCAAGTGAATCATTGCATGTTAACCTAATATTTTCAGATACTTAAAAGTTTATTAACGTTAAATATGCTTTTCCTGTTATATAGACGTCACACTTGTCTTTAAGCTTAATTTTAAAATTACATCCTTCGTTTTTCATATTATTATTATTATTATTATTATTATTTATTATATTATTATTATTATTATTATTATTATTATTATTATCTTCTGTCTTCATACATCTGACAACACTGAGATTACCAAACAATTCTTCCTCACCCAAGGGGTTAACTACTGCAATGTAATTGTTCAGTTGCCACTTTCCTCTTGTTAAAGGTAGAAGAGATTCTTTAGCTCTGGTAAGCAGCTCTTCTAGGAGAAGGACACTGCAAAATCAAACCATTGTTCTCTAGTTTTGGGTAGTGCCATAGTATCTGTACCATGGTCTTCCACTGTCTCTGGTCAGAGTTCTCTTGCTTGAGGGTGCAGTCGGACAAACTGTTCTATCTTGTTTCTCTTGCACATGTGTTGTTAAAGTTTTATAGTTTGTATTTATATGTTTATTTTTTTAGTGTTCTTAAAATATTTAATTTTTCATTATCTCCTCTCCTCACTGAGCTATTTTCCCTGTTGGAGCCCCTGGCCTTATAGCATCCCATTTTTCCAACTAGCTTAGCAAGTAACAACAACAATAATAATAATAATAATAATAATAATAATAATAATAATAATAATAATAATAATAATAATAATAATATTATTATTATTATTATTATTATTATTATTATTATTATTATTATTATTATTATTATTATTATTATTATTATTAAGACCGCTACTTCTATAATTTAATAGCGAGATTATAAGAAAAGTTTAAATTTGTAGGTTTTAAGAAATATCATCAAATAGCATTTACATCAGAGGATTGTGTTATTCTATGAAAGATAGACTGCTTAGGGCAAGGATGGAGACCTTTACCACTATCTCATTACCGTTCAAAATATATAAAGAGGATAACAGATAATTTACTAATAGTCAAAGCAAAACTATGAAATCACCTCGAACAATAATACAAAAATGTATAAGATTTTGTTTTGAGGCATATCAATAAGCTGACTTTAAAATGGTATGCATTAAAACACAAGAGAGAGAGAGAGAGAGAGAGAGAGAGAGAGAGACAGAGAGAGAGAGAGAGAGAGAGAGAGAGAGAGAGAGAGATTATAATAATAATAATAATAATAATAATAATAATAATAATAATAATAATAATAATAATAATCGCGTATATCCAATTATTATATTGGGTATTATCTATATTAGAAATAGTATAAACCATCAATAAATGGATACATATTGCAAAACTAAGTAAAGGAATAATGAGATGTCTAAAAAAACCTTTAGTTACATAGTCAGAGGCCTTTGGAAATGGTGACTCTACTGTACAGCATATACATATAGTTAAAAAAATAAACACTCTGCAATGATAACCACTTTCAGAATATTAACAAAAATATATAGTCAAAGCATTAAAACACTAATAACACCAGAAAAAGCACTCTGAGAGTGCAGACCTCCGCACGGAAACTTACTTCTCGAAACCCGCTTGCCTTTCCCAGAATCAATTTAGATCTTAGGCGTAATTGAAGTCTGTGTGAAAACCATGTGCAAAGTTGGAGTTAATTCTGTTGACCTTTTTGCTCGACCTTGACCTTGATCTAGAAATTTCAAAATTGAATCACCTTCACATCTTAACATAATACTTAATCCCTGAGAGTTTCACTATTCTATGAGTAAAATTGTGGCTAGGAAGTTGTTTGCTATAAAACAAACAGACAAACGAACAAAAAGACAAACAGTGGTGAAAACAGGCCCTCCTCCCAACTTCGTTGGCGAAGGTAAAAACACAGAAAACCATAATCAAGATTCTTTTAAAAGTCAGGAGAAAAATGAAATATCATATAATAGCTTTAGAGAGAGGAAAGCAGGTATATTCTTCGACAAAATTATTGTAAGTAGTTCCCCATGAAGATCATGAAGAATCTTTTTCTTTAATTATCTACAGGAGTTCAAAGCCAGGTCTACGATACATTATACCCCTCGTCATTATGCATACGTTTAATTAGAAAATTTCTAAAATCTTTTCTCCTCTTATCGGTTGCTGACATTATCTGGCGCTTTCCTGTTTATCAAATTAATGAAAAATTATCAGATTGTGTTGCTAATAAAAACACTATCATTAACAAAGGTATTCTAAAGAGATCCGGTTTATTATTAGCCTAATATCCTTTGAAGATAATTGTTTTCAAATGCCTTTGTTTTGAAATGAGTATTGGATTGTACTCTGTATCGTATACTTATGTCCAATAGAGTTTTCGAAGAGTTCATTTTTTTCTATCTTTTTCAGACGAGTAGTTTATAAATTTAGAAAGAATAATCGAATACACAACTCTTCTACATTAAGTTTTATGAACTATTTTTCTATCATTAATAAGCTGTAAGTATAATTAAGGGCCTCAACTCTTTTATTGCTATGTTGAATTAATTTTATTACAATTAAATTACAGAAGGGTAAATCGGTCTTTCGCTCAGACTTATATGCATAGACTTTTGTCGGTCATGACCTTAGGCTTATAAGCTTAAATTTGTCGAAGGAATATAGACTGCTTGTCTCTTCTGCCCGTGTCTTAGGCCTATAGGCATAGATTTGCCTGATGGTAGGTCGTCAGTTTGGCTGACCATTTTGTTCGAACTCCTGCAAAGTCGAAAGAAATTCAATCAAACTTAGTACAAGGTAGATAATCGAGCAAGGAATGATATTGTACGTCATCTTGCCCTATCAGTGTGTATGTTATTTTTCTTTAAAGGAGATGTTGCCAAAAATGGAAATTCGATAGATTCTGTACACAACTGTGGTCAAGTGATAGAGGTTTGATATAAAAGGAATTGTAAACTTAGGTATTCAGTAATCACTTGATAAGGACAAAGTTTTGTACTGTAGTGATACACTAAATGAAAAAAAAACAGAAATTATTTAATAAACATGAAGTCTTAGATATTCTTAAAGGTGTTAATCACTAGGGTCGTCAAGAGAACTGAAGAAGTTAATACATATAAGATTTAAATAAAGGGAAATTCTATCTGAAATATATTAGAAAGTTGTAAAGAGTACGAATAATGCATTTATAACTCAGGACAATATGAAGTTTCGTTAAACGCTTAAAGTATGAACCACAGAAACTATTTCCACATTACTATTACATATCTAGCATTGTGAAGCCAAGATGAACGTTTGGTGAACTAATCTCTCTCGGGGAGTACGAATAGCATGCCCAAACCATCTACATCTACACCTCATCATGACCTCATCCCCATATGGCATTCCGGTAATCTCTCTTACAGTTTACTTTTTAATCCTGTCCTGCCATTCAACTCCCATTGTTTAATAAGCACGGGAAGTTAGTCGAAAATCAATTTCTCTCTGTATCTTAAGTTAACGTTACCTAAGTGACAAAATTCCATTTTTGGAACCGTAGGCTATTTCTTTTTTTACGTCGAATTTTAAATTAATGTCCAAAAATGGTGAATATCATGATACATATAGCAGATTTTTAAAGTCCATAACTTCTATTTTGCGATATAGTTATAAAACGAATAAATGATATATGTTGTTTAGCCAGTTAGAATGAGGCTGTACACTAGCAAATCTAGGATATTATTGAGTAATTGATCTTGTAAACGTGTTCCCTCACTGACTCTCTGTGCTTGATTTATAAAGTACTAAACGATTTCTTATATCTAACAATAAACAGTGCTATATTCAACTTCAAGCTTTCTCGCTACTGAATAAAGAAACATGAGTCTAGTTCTGCCAGCAAACTTTATAACGTTAACGAGACTTCCAGTATTTAATGTACTCTATAAGAAAAAAATGCTATTATTTGTGTAGGCTAAACTTGGTGAAGAGGCTGGCTACGTACCATTTTCTTTTGCATAATAGTAAGACAGAACAATTCTATGAAAACTAAAAAAACTAATAATCAAGCCAATATCATTTGTGCTCCAGATCTTTTGTTCCATCATTATTGTAATAGGAATCTCCTGTTTAGATATAAGAAGACCACCAGGATCTTCGTTTTATTTAAAAACACTACAGTTGAATGTTTGCTCTCATCAAAATTGATAAAGATCTCCCAATAGTGGCCTTGGTTGTTGCGTTTAAAGTACTAGATCTTTATCAATATACTTTGTTCATGAAAACTCATTCTTCTTGCTGTAAAACCTTGAAACTTTCTTCTCTCATTTTTTTATCTTTTATTTTTTTTTTTTCGTAATTGCAATTGATTTTGATATTTGTGCTTATCAATTAGCCTCTGTCAATTTTGATGGCTATAGTTATTCAATTGATTTTAACATTTATTTTTTTTTCTCTTTATTTATCCGCCAGTAAATTCTTCGGTTTAGGGCGGGGTTCCAAAGCTCGGGTATATGTGCCCCTAGTGGTACACTTGTGCGCTTGAAGGGGTACACTGGATCTGTGAAAATAGCCTTTGTACCATGGTCTTCCAATGTCTTGGGTTCGAGTTCTCTTGCTTCAGGGTACACTCAGGCACACTATTCTATCTAATTTCTATTCCTCTTGTTTTTTTAAAATATTTATAGGAAATATTTACTTTAATGTTGTTACTGTTTATAAAAGATTTAATTTTTCCCTGTTGCCTTTCCTTACTGGGCTATTTTCCCTGTTGGAGCCCTTGGGCTTATAGCATCTTGCTTTTCCATCTAGGGTTGTAGCTTAGCAATTAATAATAATAATCATGATAATAATAATAATAATAATAATTATAATAATAATAATAATAATAGTATTAAAAATAATAATAATAATAATAATAATAATAATAATAATAATAATAATAATAATAATAATAATAAAAGATGATTTAATATGCAATGAGATTGAATAATAGAATTATACCACAAAATCAATTTCATTGTTTCTCTTTTTCATCCTAAATTTTAAGGTACACAGGACTCAGTATAAAAGCCGAAGGGTTACAAAAGCAATTGCTGTCTAATTTTCAGTAGGGCAGAAAAACACTCCCCCCACCACAGTTAGAAGTATTTAAAAAATCAAACCAACTCACCGGTAATGGAACCAGTCCTTGGAACCTCACGGGACCCACAAGGAGAAACCCAAGAACACCTAGCAGCAGAACCGACAGCAGCGGAAGAAGACCAAGACAACCAGGAAACTAACAGCAACCCTACCCAGGAGCCACCTCCACAGAAGACCACCAACAGCACGTCACATCCGACCAGATTTAAGACTAACTCCTGGAACCAACGTAACCTCGTACGATGCTGTAGCCGCCATGGAGGCCAGGAACCCACACCTGAATATCACTATTCATCCCAATCGCAGGGAACAACTAGTCATCTCTGCTCAGGACCAACAAACCAAGACCTTTCTTGAGCAACAGGACAACGTGCTGAAGCTTGACCTCACCGACAAGCCTACCACTATCATCATAGTGTACGACCTCGACCTGACACTCGAACCTGTGCTCCTCCATCATTCCATTCTCACTGCCAAGAGATGTGAGGGAAAGGCTGGAAGGAGATCCAACAAGCTGGAAACAGTCAACAAGGGACCTAGCCCTCCACAGCTCTCCTTCGGCCACTGGGGCACATTCTACACCGAGGATTAATTCCGAGAGCCTCTTAGATGCTTCAGGTGTCAGAAGTTTGGCCACCACAGGAGCCGCTGCACAAGTCTGAAGATCTGTGCAGTCTGCAGCAGCAAACAGCACCCAACAGCCTATTGCATTGCCAGGGTCAAGGCAGGACACCACACCACTGCAAACTGCCCGAACTCATCATGCTTGGCATGACAGATGTCCTGTAAGACTGCAGCGCATCACAGACCGCCAGGGAGTAGATAGCCACTACAACCTGCACCCACGTCAGCAACGTCGAACGTACAAACCTCCAACCAACCACACCCCTCCATCACCCAACCGCACCTCCCAACAAAATCCTAACCCCTCCAGACATGGCATTCCTAACTTCCTTATCCTCCAAGTCTCCCCCCAGCACCTAAACCTCAACGTCCTCCCAGACCTCCTCCTAAGTCAAAACGATCCCCTTCCCACACTCCTTCTACACCTTCATAACTAAGATTCACCTCTCCTCCCATTCCTTCCACTGCCTCCTAGCTGATTAGACCTAAACCTTTCTCATCCTCCTCCACACCTGTAACCCACACACCCAGCACCTCTCACTCCTCAAGAGAATTTCCCAGCCTAGGTAGTTCTGCTGTCCAAAGCCAACCAAGCGCCTCACGCCCTGCCACCCCCTACCCCTAGTAAATGATTGTAACGAATATGACCTTAGTGCTTGCCCCATGGATGCTCTTCTAGCAGCCATTAGGGACATTCTCAGCAACTTTTTGCAATCCCGTAAGATTAAGTTCACCCAGAAGTCTCTTGATGACTTCATTTTTGATGATGTCGCCCATGAACTTCAATCTCCATTCCCTTCATAGTCCCTCCAGCAAACGATCCTAACACAACCACTCACAACAACGAAAATACCCACCACAACACCAAAGTGAAAGTGCTCCAATGGAACGTATGCGGACACAGAAATAAGTTCGCCTTCCTACATCCCAAACTTCAGTGCAAAACCCAGACATCATTGTACTGCAAGAAACTCTGCTAAACGAGAACACACCATTTGTGTTCTCAGGATACAAAGTGTACACCACGTATCTAACACCAACGACAAGAGGATTAGCCACTCTTGTCAAGAATAGCATCCCCTCTAAAAGAGCACCAAGCATCGACTGTGGGACAGAGGCAGAGACACTCAGTGGTCAGATATCTCTGCTAGCCACACCTTTCACAGTCCACAACATATACAAGTCTCCAGCCAAAAGCATCAGTGCAGAGGGGTTCCTTGCCGCCGCCTATAAGGATGACACAATGTTTGCAGGTGACTTCAACGCTCACCACACATTTCTGAACTCAATATCAGCAACAAATCAAACAGGCAGACACTTGCATGCACTATTGCAAGAATATCTTGATATAACATTGCTTAACAACGCTACAGAAGCAACTCATTTAAGAGGCGGTCGTTTAGACATCATTTTACTATCTAGCACCATACAAAGAGGCGCCAAATGGCAACTGCATCCTGAACTAACAAGTGATCACCTTGCTATAGAAGATAAACTCGAATTGGAAGAATACCCTCCTCCTCCTCCACCCCCTAAAAGGTGGAACCAAGAGTTTGCCAACTGGGCGAAATTCGAGACAGCTATGACAGAATGGGCTCTGGAATACATCAAGAACCCTCACATTGATATCTCCACCCTATCACTTGACTTCAACAAACAACTAGAAGCAGCCGCCAGTGTATCCATGCCTCCGAAAAGGCACTCTTCAGGAAATACGAAATACAGAACTGATGAACTTCATGATCTACTCGTGGAAAACATCAAACATTCCTTACAGGTATCACTGGAAGTAAAAATAGATAAATGGTATTCATGGTGCCATGAAGTTAACTACTGCACATCCCTAGCAAAAATATAAGGCTGTTTCAACAAATTCTGGAAAATACAGCACACACAGAGTCACACACCCAGACCCATTAACTGAAGCTAACAGAATTGCTAATAACTTTGCTGACAAAGTAAAAAGCACAAATCTACCTCTGCAAACTATAAACAGGCAGAGAACACTGCTCCCAATCAGGAACAATATCATTGAAGCCACCTGCAACATGAGAGAGGACACCGACAACCCCTACACCATGGAGGAACTCAACACGGCCCTTTCAAAAGGCAGAAAGGACATTGCCCCCGGAGCAGACCTCATCACATATATCATGCTAAGGAACATGGAAAGCAACACGAAGTTGGTGTACTTGCACTTAATCAACAGAACACATACAGAAACACTACACCCAATAACATGGAACCAACAGGACACAAAACTCACCCCAAAACCCAAGGAACCAGACACCTACCGATCCATAGCTTTGATCAGCTGCACTGAGAAAGTAGCTGAGAGCATGGTACTCAACAGATTGCTATGGAAACTAGGCCAACTACATCACCGCCTATATGCCTACAGGAGTGGCATAGGCACTCAAGAATGTATTAGGGATGTTCTTACAACAATGAAGGACAAAAACGCTTTTGTCATCTTCCTCGATCTCTAGAAAGCATTTGAGCTAGCCAGCTCACTTGCCGTCCACACTACAAACCGAGCTAGTGGCAATTGCAAAAGCCCTGGAACACTGCCAACCAACAAGAAGGATACACAACAATCCATACAGATTCTAGAGGAGCCATACCGGCTCTCAGCAACAAAGAACCTACGGAAAATTTACCTCATCACAGCAATTCGGTTCTTAGCCTTAGCTCATCAAAGCAACAACAGGCAAGTAACCTTTAATTGGATCCCAAGTCACACTAGAATCACTGGCAAGGATGAAGCTGACCACCCAGCTAAATCGGTTCTAATGTGCCAGACTATAAGCATCACTCTACAACCTTCACTCAAAACCATCAAGAATCAAATGGCTGCCTACTGCAACATCCAAAAGACAAGTGAAGTAAGGCGAGCCTTCCTTGATGGATCAAGATCTGCAAAGTGTAACATTGAAGCAACAAATCTATTACCACACCCAATAGCAAGACAAACACCCCGTCAAGTCACAGTCATCATTTGCAGACTGAGACTTGGATATCTGTGCAGCTGACAAATCAGCACAGCAGCGACCAGAAAGACCGTGCAACTACTGCGGGCAAGAAACAGAAGAACCTCTACAGCACTACTTACTGCACTGTCAGGAAACTAGCCTACTTAGACAAGATCTCAACTCCAACAATCCTGCACCTGCAACAGCAATTGTCAAACTTATAATTGCCAATGTTGATGCCTTCTCAGCCTTTCTCCGCAGCTACCCTCCACCAAGGTAACGTAGTAACAGCACCAGTTTGCAACCTAAGCAACCCTTTCACCTCCTTTTAACTCTTCTCCCACTTTCAATCTCTCTCATATCTTTCAGTTCAAGTATCCCTTTCAACCATGCATCACATAGATGTCTCAATGACAACAATGACAAGTAACTTTTAATTTTATTTTTGTTATAGAATTTTCAGTTACAGGAATGTTTATTCCACGCTTTCTCTACCACTCAAAGATGCTAACAATTCCCTCTTTCAGCTCTTTCTCACTCAGCTGAAAACTCACACTATCTCTCTATCTAATAACTTAAGCTCCAACCACTAAGACGTTTTTTACTTCACCTATACCAATATCTCCAACTAAAACTTTCCAACTCCTTCCCGAGCTCTCCTACTCAATCGGGACTTACTACTGTAACACTTTTTCTCAAACTAAAGACTAGAGCCAGTGGGCTCTTGGGAAGGGCACCTTCTTCCCACTGTCACTTTCTTCCTTTTCTCAAACAGGCATGAAACTATTGCCTGTTACCATCCAAAACCCACACCCTAACCCAAAATCCTAAAATAAATGTTGCAGATTACCCCACACCCAAATTACCAGTTCCCAAAAATCCAACTAAAACACCTACGGGCTGCAAGAGTGCAAGAGCCCGTGTCTGACCATAAGGGCCAGGCAATCTTCCACAGCAAGGTATATCACTAACTTATATCTCTCTTGATAATTTGGTTGCATATTGTACTGTCTAGTTTTGTTTTAATCCCTAAACTTAATTTCTAACTTGGTCTGGGGTGAAACAATTATCTTAGGGGATGTCCCTTTGGTTATTTTTCCCATGATGCAAGTCTATGACAATGCTCATATATATATATATATATATATATATATATATATATATATATATATATATATATATATATATATATATATATATATATATATATATGTATATATATATATATATATATATATATATATATATATATATATATATATATATATATATATATATATATATATAGATAGATGATAGATAGATAGATAGATGATAGATAGATAGATATATAAGATTAGATAACAATGTGCGTGTCTGTGTGTGTTTATGTAGCTACATGTAATCTCTTAGCCTTTTATGGCAATCTATTTACAAAAATATTTTTACTTGTGAATGTTATTGGCACACAAACACAAAGGAACCAAATCTATCATATTGCAGAACAGGTATGCAAGACTCAAAAGCATAATAGATGCGTGAATACGATAGGTCATTACGGGAAAAAAATATATACCTTCCTTAAGTATTCATCGAATTTAATAATAAATAAATAACTGAAACGAAATAACTTTTTATGACTCGAAATGAAAAATTATTTTAAGAGAGAATAAATATATTCGCTGTTTTATATGTGTGTGTTATTTTGTATTAATGCCCCCTTACAGATTGAGAATATATAAATTGTATGTTATCTACAGTATATAATTACTTAAAGAAGAAGCAACGATATGCTTCTAAAGGTGGTAAATAATTCTCTACGCAGGCAATACAAAACACTTGACTTATGGCATCTCGTTTTTCCAACTAGGGTTGTAGCTTAGGTGGTAATAATAATAATAATAATAATAATAATAATAATAATAATAATAATAATAATAATAATAATAATAATAATAATAATAATAATCTGTCTCATTAATAAACTGGAACCGCACTCAATAGAACGCATATCTTCGCCTAGGCCCTATAGCATGATGTATACCACAAGATTGGCAATTGAATTCTAGATATTTTGGCAATAGTTTCATGCAATCAGATAAAAAGTGACCACGATATATCAAAAAGACATGTTTTACCTTTTCGTAACCTTGACCTTGACCTTTTACCAATCCCTCCCAAAATCTAAATGAATTGTCCTTGAATCATGGCCAATCATCCCACCAAATTATATGGGATTCGGAGAAATTGTGTTTGAGTTATGTGAATCACAAAAACAGACATACTTACAAACAAATACACGCCTATCAAAACAATCTTAGCAATGAAGTTGGTCAAGGTAATTTGATATTAATAAAAAAATATATATATTTTTATGAAATATATATTTTATTCACGGAGAGTTTTTTTGTCTCAATGTGCATGTATCACGAATATGTGAAAAAAGGCAATATTTTCCTTATTTAGGTCACACAATGCTGTCATAAACATAAAGATTACTGAAAACAATATAACGCATATCATGGTCAATGCATATCACATTACATATTTTTGCAGGAATGTTTTCGCTTGGTTTTTATTTGCGAATTCTATATTATCTATCATAAGTAAAATCGACAGATATAAAAGTTTAACGATATTATTTGTCTCCTGGTTTTTTTAAAACGATTCACAATGTGAAAACAATAAAAGGTTACGGTCTCTTCGCGTATCAAACGACAATTTTTTTTTTTTTTTTTAATAATAATGATAAAAAATTCCCTCGGTAAAAATTCAGGCATTAATTGTTTTAGCATATGTTAGGTCTCTCTCTCTCTCTCTCTCTCTCTCTCTCTCTCTCTCTCTCTCTCTCTCTCTCTCTCTCTCTCAAACATATCAAATAAAACACTGGCCATCATCTAATCCCCAAAACGGACAAGAGAAGAAAGGCATGAAAAAGAATCCCAATTATTCACTAACTTGAACTTAACGATTAATCATTTGCTGTTGTTGGTTGACTATTGATGGTTGCAAGAGTTAATTTTCTAACCTAATCTGGTTTTCATTAAACTATGCAATGCAATTTTGTAAAACAATATCAAATATATATATATATATATATATATATATATATATATATATATATATATATATATATATATATATATATATATATATATATATATATATATATATATATATATTATCAGTAAGTCTTCTGCAAAAATATAGGCTAGATATAGCTTACATCTCCGTGCATAGGGTGTTATTTATCTCTCTCTCTCTCCTCTCTCTCTCTCTCTCTCTCTCTCTCTCTCTCTCTCTCTCTCTCTCTCTCTCTCTCTCTCTCTCTCTCTCTTTCTCGTTTGCAAAAGGAATAAGCAATAATCTTTTTCCTATTTATTATATTCTAATGTTAAATATTTATGTTATGATAGAAAACAAACTTACAAAAATATCTTGTAAAAATGGCGCAAGATATTTCGATTGATCACCTTCAATATATTGGATGAAAAGATCATATCATACCCATAAAAGACAGACTAATAAGCGTAAGGCAGTCTTGGTATGATTATATGAATGGAGATACCTTAACGTTGTGAAAGGATTTGCGTATCGCCATGATCAGCAAACCTGTACTAGTCAGGGATACCCATACCAGGTCGGTTTGCTGTGAGCGATCAGAAGAAAGTCTCCCATAATCACTAATCCGCCCTGGCCAGCGTGATTATGAAAACGCACCAAATCCCAGACAGGAATAAAGACACGTCTGAGGTCTTTGTCTTGTGTTGTTGTTGCTATATACATTATACATGTTTAATATGTACAACCTTTATTTGCAACCTTTTAACCTTCAAAATTATATATCATAGTATATTCATTTGCACATACATAAATACTTAAAAAATATACATAACAATGTTTTAAGTCAGCCGAATAGATTATAAAAATCAATACAATTATATCTTGCAATTCAATCATAGAATTACAGGATTTTTCTGGAAAGGTAATTCTAAATTCTTGTGTGAGAAATAAAAACTCGTGATCAAATGTTTTAAAAATATTCGTAATTGGAATTGTCAATTGCATGAAGAGGCAGTGCTGATGGAATTTCTCTTTTGCATAAGAGATTGGGAATTGGATTCCTACCACCCAATGCCTTAGTAGCTTTGCTATTTTCGTAATAGTCTGCTTTAACGTAGAATGCGTAGTTTGGGTTTCCTTACCGACACGGACCGTCTCTGGTACCGTAGGAGTACCAACCAAACTCGGCTGAATCCATCGTCAGGCTGAGAGTAGCGAAGAGAGGAGGAGTATCCTTTTGTTCCTTGTTTTTTTATATCAGCTAACCCACAAAATAGAGGAAGTGCCTTGGTATAAAGATAGATAGATTTTATTTTTTGACGTATATGCATGTTTACGATGTATTAACGTTATGTAGAAAAATTGCGTAACAAATTTCCCTCGTTATGAAATACTGTATGATTTTATCATTTTATCATTTATTATAACTTTAGTTTAAATTTTAGAAAAAAATTAATTATTATTAATTATATTAGATAGAATATTTGGTATGCTGGATATGCGAAGTTTTTGGACTTTTTTGCTTTTTAGTAAGATCTAGTTACTTAACAACAAATTTTATTCATAAATCAAATAGCATTTCCACAGTTCATGTGTGCATATTTGCCTCTTTCTACGCCGAACTAGAGAGTACATTTGGCTACTAAGTTCATGTTTTAAAAGAGAGAGAGAGAGAGAGAGAGAGAGAGAGAGAGAGAGAGAGAGAGAGAGAGAGAGAGAGAGAGAATATGTTTTGTATACCTCATTCACGTTTTAAGAGAGAGAGAGAGAGAGAGAGAGAGAGAGAGAGAGAGAGAGAGAGAGAGAGAGAGAGAGAGAGAATGTTTTGTATACCTCATTCACGTTTTAGAGAGAGAGAGAGAGAGAGAGAGAGAGAGAGAGAGAGAGAGAGAGAGAGAGAGAGAGAGAGAGAGAGAGAGAGAGAGAGAGAGAGAGAGAATATATGTTTTATCTACCTCATTCACGTTTTAAAACAAAGAGAGAGAGAGAGAGAGAGAGAGAGAGAGAGAGAGAGAGAGAGAGAGAGAGAGAGAGACATATAAAATAGATTTGATGAAGATTAACTCTTATTTATATTTATCCCTTATCTTTATCTCTCACTTTCTCTATTCAATAAAAAAAGAAAACATTTAAAGGAAACCAAAACCCGATAAATGTTAAAAACCTCTGTTCCCTTGAAAAGTTGTACTTCCTGCGCAAACACTCATTCATTTTCAATGTATTCCATTACTCAGTAGCACACGTCAACATACCCTTTTTAAGAATTCTTATCCAAGTAGGTTCTTGACATGAAACAATGTACTCGAGTTCAAGATAGCATGATAGTCAGCAAAGAAGCCCAAGCGTTTGGTTTTAGCATGAGTAAATAAGAGATCGGGTCAAGGACTAAGGCTTTATAGATTGTATTCAGTGAAAAATATGATTTGAAATAAAGCACGGAGGAGAGAGAGAGAGAGAGAGAGAGAGAGAGAGAGAGAGAGAGAGAGAGAGAGAGAGAGAGAGAGAGAGAGGCAGGGCATATTATGCCCACCAAGTTCATGTGTTAAAACAGGTAGAGAGAGTTACAGGTGGCTACATGGTTTTTTTGGGATGTCTTAAAGACTTATTAGTCCCTCCGCGGTGATTCCATTTGCTGTTTGGTCGAGCGATTTAGTCTCCGCATTTAGAGAGTTGTTATGATATTGTGTAACCTATTCTTGAACTCGTTTACCGTTTTACTCTTACTGCATCCGCTAGAAGTCTATTCCAAGTATTTGCTAATTTGTATGTAAAGAAATTGTCACATTGAGTGGTGTTGTATCTTTTCAATTCCAGTTTGTATCCGTTACTTCTGGACTGATTTGAGTTAAGCGTCAATAGATGTTGTAATCTACATTTGTTATTCCTTTAAGAATTTCTAATGCCTCTAGTAACTGTCCCTTTAGTCATGGATTTTGTAAATCTAATAAGTTCAAAAGTTTCATCCTCCGTCTATATCCTAATTACCTTAGGGTTGGAACTAGTTTTATGACCCTACCTAGTACTGGTTCCAGTAAATCAATATCCTTCCGGATATTTGGAGCCCGGGATTGGACTCCGTATTCTAGATGGGGTCTTATTAGTGATGTGTGCAGCTGTAGTACAGTGTCTTTGTTTCTGCATTTGAATTGTATTTTTATGTAGCCCATAAGTTTATGTGCTTTCTTTTCAGCCTTTATGTTCTATTTGGTGAACTTCAAATCCTTGCTGATAATAATACCGAAATCTTCTTCCTGGTTCACACTTTCTATTTCATTCCCCAGTGGTGAGTAATTTGATTGTGAGTTACTATAACCTATGTGCATGACTTTACATTTCCCACAATTGAAAGGTATTTGCCATTTTCTGGACCACTCTCTTAGCTTCATTAGATCCTCTCTTAAGGCTTCCACATCTGAGTTCGCAGCATTTATGCCCAATTTAATATCGTCGGCAAAGTTGGCTATTCTACTAGTTAATCCTAAATCTATGATGTTAGTGTAGATCAGAAATAGCAATGGTCCAAGGATGGATCCTTGAGTTACTCCGCTTGTAACTTTGAAGCTTCTCCATTGATTACAACTCTGTTTTCTGTTTGTTAGCCAAACTTCCATTCAGCTGGCTCGTCAATGATTCCAAGTGCTCTAATTTTGACCATCAATTCTTTATGAGGAACATTGTCAAAAGCCTTTTGAAAGTCTAGGTATAAAACGTCTATTGGCATACTTTTGTCATAAATGCTAAACATGTTGAGGAAAAATACCAAAATTCTTTTGTCTAAAACCATATGGGCTGTCTACATTGTTGATGCTTGTACCTGCCACATCAAATTTGGTTTCTAATTTGATTTCTATGGAGTTATGTGATTTTTAACATAAAGCATTACCCCTCCACTTTTTTTAGTAAAGCTATCCTTCTTGAAAAGCTTGAAACCTGGGATTTTGGATTCTCCAATAAAATCCTTAGCTTTTTCTTAAATCCGGGTCTCGGTAATGCCTATGACATCTAGCTCCTCAATAGATATCTTTGCACCTAAGTTTTCCATATTTTTTCTAACTAACTGCGCATTGAATTTTGCCAATCAGGGGAAAATTTTCCATCTTTTCTCTCTTCCTCTGTTGCTATGCTAGTTTCCCCGATTTACTAGTGTTTTAGTTTTACTTTTATCACCATTATCAAATTTTTCTGCCTAATTTCCTCTCATTGTTGAGCCTATTTAGCTAGGGGTCTGTCACGGGAAGTGGTCAACAATTACACTTTAGGAATGTGTTTTGGGGGGCACTAATAGCACTATTCCATTCTTGCGTCTCTTGTCACCCTGGAATTCCTCTGTCCCAGTCTCTCGAAACCAGTGAGCGAGTTCCTAGCGTTGTTTATAGATGTTCCAAAACCTCTGCTCAGAAGCATGAGGTAGCTGTCAGTTCTTTAGAGTCTATATGTGTTTAGGCTATTTAGAGATAGCCATCCTATCTGAATACCTAACGTCTTTTTTTTCTTTTTAAGCCACGAGGGATTGAAAGTTGAGAGTTTGGAGAGAAAGGTTAAGAGAAAAATAGAAATATGAAAATGCAGTATATTTAATAGTTGTCCGCTCCTAGTCTGGTTGCTCGAGAGAGAGAGAAAAAAAAATGCCATCACCAACATCTCCATCGCGTCATGCAAGCTCTCTCCCTTCAACAAAGTGCCGGGCCATCCAGTGAGAGATAATTAATCTTGACTACGTCGTTCACGTTTTAAAACAGAGAGAGAGAGAGAGAGAGAGAGAGAGAGAGAGAGAGAGAGAGAGAGAGAGAGAGAGAGAGAGAGTCATTCTAATCCATGGAATTGTTCAAAGCTTCTTATTTTGTTTAAAAGCAAAAAACATAGAACTCTTGTTTGTAAAGTAAACACACTGGGAAACATCTCTAAGAGCATAATTGTTTTCCAGTTTGCTTGTGATTTTGATTTTTTGTTTTTTCAAGACATCTAGCTTAAGTATTTCCGGAAATAACATAGCTTTTATCCATCAGGGGCATTTGTTTCGAGTTTTGTTTTTTAACACCTTATTTACACAAGGCAACATGTTCGAATTGAGTACTTGGGTAAAGTAAATCTTTGGTTGTAGAATATTTTTAGCTACAGTTTGAAGCATTGCCATTTCTTTACTTCATTGTTATAATTTGCTGCTTTAATTTCATTTTGAAGAAAGGTTTAAGGATTTTTAATAGCGTGGGTTAATCAAATCTCATTTTTTTCCTGTATGATTATTCTATAATATTTACATAATTTTCATCCCTGACTTGCTATTATTAATATCATCATTATTATCATAATAATTACCAGCACCAGTAGTAGTAGTAGTAGTAGTAGTAGTAGTAGTAGTAGTAGTCATAATGCTGTTAAGTAACGCTAATGTATAATTATCATGCCCGTATTTTGTACATGGCATTGGAAGAATAGTTGGAATGTAATATACTTATAATATTAGCTAGATTTTTAATACAATCTATATTTTCTTAGCTTATTCTCTTCATTTTTCTTTGAGTTTTTATCTGACTAGTTTAGGATACATCGCGCTTTATATTTTTCAGAAAAGGCATCAAAAGGTTGAATAGAAATTGTTCACTGCTTACAAGGGAGAATTTTCATGTTCAATGAAATCATTTAGATATAGCAATGCATTTTAGAGAGAGAGAGAGAGAGAGAGAGAGAGAGAGAGAGAGAGAGAGAGAGAGAGAGAGAGAGAGAGAGAGAGAGAGAGAGAGACGAAACAGAATGGGAGCTAAATCTGTTTGCTTTATCAAACTATTACACTTAGACAAATTATTAAAAACTAATCTACAAAAATGTATAAAAGAACAATATAGAATATAAAAATAAAAAATACCACCAAACATATAAATATGTCTGTATCTTAACCCTGAAAATTATAATATCTGAAAATAATCATTTATAATAAATATCTGCCCATATATCTATCTACCAGGCACTTTCCCCAAATATTGGGAGATAGACGACATCAAAACAGAATTTTTTTTTTCTCTTTTTTTTTTGCCTATGGTTCCCTTTTGCCTGACGATGGATTCAACTAAGTTTGGGTGGTAGGCCTACTGCAGTTAATAAATATTATCATTATTACCTGTGGAGGAAAGTTGGATAATTCAAATACACAATAAAATAAAAAGAATTAATGTTACTCGGATAAGATGGAGTATAACATTTCCATTAGGCAACTAGTAAATGGGGGCGAGGCAAATCAACAAGTGTCTCTTTCACATACCTCACAATGCTGAGAAGATCAATCGAATAATTTTCACATGTCATAATAGGAGTAAATATATCCGCATTTATCCTTCAGGAAAAAAACCCAGTTAAGTAATTGTTCCTGAAACAACAAAACATACCACAAAGCATCATGCAAATCAAACATATATAAATTTGGCATATATTACATATTGACAAAATAGAAAGAAATCCCACCAATTACAGTCCTCAAAGGAAAAATCAAAGCCATTCATAACAGTATAATGAAATGGAGAATTAATTGTAGGTTACTTTGAAAATGAAAGGTTGATTTGCATGATACTATAAATATATACTTTATTCACATATTAGTCTTATATAAGAACTGCAATGGGTCAGCAAATGAAAATATTGATGGTAACCTACCGTGGCCCCCCTTAGGGCCGATAATAGTCGCACGGGTATTAGTCTAACAACCACACTCCTAGCCCTAACCTATTAGACTACTAACATGAACTATGCATTACTAAGACATAGAATGTGAGTTACTTTAACCTAACACAAGATCAAACGACCATACATGATATTGAATGCTCGGCAACAATACCGTACCATATAGCGCAAAACACTGCTGTGAAATAAATAAATGGCCTCTAGAGCATGTAAGTCATCACAACTGGAGGTATGTAACTAACCTCAGATGAGGACACTATGCTTGCTATCAACTGGAATAGATGACTATATCAAACAGGCCCCTCACATATACTCATCTATCCCCTAACGATAATATAATAAACTCGGAGTGTATTCACTGCTAAAAAACCCGGCGACAACAGGTGCCAAATAAGTCGAGATGTTCTCTCGGGCACGTTTGTAATAAGACGACTAAATTGTCGGAATTTCTCCCATACCTTAACCCTTAAGCCAATGTTCGTATTTTCTGCCACACCTTAACCCTTAAGCCAATGTTCGTATGTTTAATACAATTATGAAATAAATACTTGGAGGTAAGGTAGTTAACAGGGGGGGGGGGGGCATTTCTAGATGGAAAAGATAATTAATAACAATATAATGATACAATAACTGGATTATTAATATCTTCAATAACCAGTTATTCTCTATACAATTAATGTTGAAGTCGAATCAGAACTCCGAAGTCCGAACACAACTTCCAACAAAAGAACATGTTTTCAAGGAAAACTTGATAATTTTAATGAAATAAGAACATCCTTATATTGTTACAATAATAACAAACTCCAATAATGAAATAATTCTATATTTCAAATATTAAATATATTGGAAATCAAAGAACAAGTAATAAAATAACGGAGACCTTTCATGTGACGTCATCAGACGACTACTAACAGCAGAACTGATTCTGTTGAGTCGAACATTCGACACATTACCTGCTTAGCTACAACCCAAGTTGGAAAAGCACGATGATATGAGCACTAGGTTTGCAACAGGGAAATAGCCCAGGGAAGAAAGAAAATAAATACATAGATAATTTACATGAAAAGTTTAAGAACAATAACAATAGAATAAATAATGGATATAAACTTAAATACGAAAAAAAAAATAAATAATAAACTCCTAGCGTATAAGTCTGTACCCGGTCTGCAGATGAAAGAGATGATTTCTGCTTCGAGCATATTTGAACAGGGATTAACAGTCTCCGCCTCTGCTCTCAGTCTCCTTCATAGCTACACTCCAGGAAGGATCTCTTCCCAGGATACAATCATAGGAAATCATCGAAAGGATCTACTGACATCCATCCAGGGGCTTTACTCTACATCAAAGGACTCTCTCGTCGTGGCACAGAGGGGAAGAGCGAGATAACTTGCTTGTGCCAGAAATTTGCTTCTGTGATTTTAGCAAAAATGGCGTTATTCTTTTCGTAATTTTAATTTTATTTTTCCAAAACTGGTCACATTTTCTTCATGTGTTTTCATAATAACTTGGTGATATTCTGAATACGACTTCTTCATTTATATACGGTACATTTATGACTCAATACGCTACTGAAAGCGTTTAACTATTTTCAAACATTAATTCAGTACTTGAGAATTCACTACTAATTTCTTCCTGATTTACGAACAAATGCAAGGAACAAAATTTAGTAAGACCGCTTTTTATAGATTGTTCCCTATATGAAAGAAAAATCCATATGTGCTTTTATTTGGAATCTATTTCTGAATAATTTATTCTAATGGATAGCTTAGAAGCTAAGGATTTATTTCTGTTTTAAATGTTAAGCTTGTTTATTATATATACATATTCTAGCCATGTAACAAATGTAATTTCTCTTTTTTTTAGATTTCAAGAATTATGATAATTTGTCGTCACTAGCTATCTCATTTCTAGCTTTACTTAAAATTTAAGTTATAATTTTGTAAAAGAATAATTTCAAGATTTCAATTATATGAAATACCTGTTTTATATGACTTTTATATCGCTAATCATATATAATTGTGAGAAGCAAATTGCCAAGTATACGTTATTAGTATAAACCTCCTCCTCCTCCTCTTCTTTTTCTTCTTCTTTGGGCCTTATTAATCTCACAGGGTCAAGCGCTCGAGTCACCTTTCTCCAATTATGTCCTTAACAATATAACCAAGATGGCTGGCTCTCTAAGTTTTTTATTAGAAGTTTATAGTCTGGTTATTATCATTATTAATACTATTAATTATGTTATTATTATAATTATCGTTTCTATTATTATTTCAGATAAACGATTTTGTTATTGAAACTGAATTTACGATCCACTTACACTCATCTTCGATATATTTTAATGTCTAAACTAAAGAGTCCTTACATATGCATTAGTGTACAATTATTTGCATATCTGTAATCACAAAAAAAACATAAATTAGCATATGTTTGAACACCGTAAACAAATTCCCTTTCCCGTTCCTAATTCTCCTCATACGGACTGAGGTCAGTTCATTTTCATTCAAAACAAAGGCAGCCCTTTGTTTTGTTTTTAAATCCCTTCGCATGCGCATCTGTCTGTTTATCTGTGTGTGAGTGCGATTGTTTTGTCCATTTTGTTATTGTTTTTACTGGGGAGTTTTCTCCCTCCAGGTGTTTCACCTGTTCTCCATTTCATCTGCATGCAAACAAGTTCTCTTGTTCTGCCCACGTTTAACTTCGCTTAAACCTGGTGGCTCCCCCCCCCCCCCCTCTCTCTCTCTCTCTCTCTCTCTCTCTCTCTCTCTCTCTCTCTCTCTCTCTCTCTCTCTCTCTCTCAGACACACACACATTTTTTCATTTAACCATATCTAAACCCAAGATAGGAAGTTGGGATGTACAATATATTCAACTCCCTTCTCTACAAATAGATAAGAATTTTATCTATCTATCTATCTACCTATCTATCTATCTACATGTGAGAGATTCTCTTTGAAGCTTAAGTCAAGGCTTCTTAATGAGTCTTCACCCCTTTCCTCTCCTTAGAAGAGCAATAAAATATAGTAGACATCATCATGTGTTACACGGGACGTTACCCGAGATAATGACTTTATTGTCAAACTAAAGTAGGCTGATTCTGGAGAAAATGGCCGATGTTGAAGTTATACTATTCTGTTATATTACTTACAGTATGTTATGGAGTCTCATCTGTTTTCCTAATTATTTTAAGACCTACTTTATTAACTGAAAATATTCTATTCTATTATATTCTATTATATCTTTGTATAGCTTTAAAAGCAGCTGGTTATTTAAAAAGATATTGAATATTGAATAAGGTCGCATTCTAGATCAACACTCAATGACTGAAATTGTTTTGTAGCAGATTTTAGTCAGCGACAATACAAATTTCATATCAGTTTAGCCTACCGCTAATATACGGAGATTACAGTAAGAGATGACATAATATCTAACCTACTATCTAATATAATATGTAAAAGACAATTTAATTAATAAGACATAGAAAAGAAATCTCAGTCTTATGCTGGATACGATACTTATCCAATTGAAAATGAATCTCTTTTTCATTCATGTATGAAATTAATATCTTTAGTTACCTACGCATACGAAGCTGGGAGGAGGTTATGTTTTCGCCGCTGTTTGACCGTTTCTTTGTTTGTTTGTTTATGAACCACTTCCTGGTCACAATTACACTCATAGAGCGGTCAAACTTTCAGGCATTAATCTGCAGGCTGAGACGTGGAAGTGATTCAATTTTGAAAGTCCTAGGTCAATGGTGAAGATCAAGGGTAAGGTCGAGCAAAAGGTTGACCGAATTAACCCCGACCTTAACCCCAAGTACGAAGATTGTTGTCACACAGGTTTCAGATAGGAATAGGTTCTAAATTGATTCTGGGAAAGGCAAGCTGGTTTCGAGAACTAAACTGCTGAGGCGGAGGTCTGTACTCTTAAAGTGCTATTTTTGTTGATTATATGTTTAAAACATTCCTTGAAAACGATTCAGTCCATATTCAGCTTATGGGCTCAATAACTCAATCAATCAACAACTGTCTAGTGGAAGAGTATATTTTTTTTTTTTTTAGTGTCGCTTCCAATTAAATCCATCAACAGTCTATCTATCTATCCATTGACCCATCTATCCCTTTAACTACCTATCCTCCTTTTCCAGTCTAGTCCACTACGCTGAGCTTCATGCATTTTTGGAATCCAATTTGTAACGATAGAAGAGAAAATTGGAAATAAATTTTCCTCGCTGTTACAACCCATAACCAATTTTTATTTTTTCAACGCTCAACTAACTAGATTCTGAACAGTCTTAAGCGTCGTTGCATACGGTGTTCTAGGAAGAAGTTGCTATCAAAGTTATATATCTACTTATATGTCTACTATTTACTTATGTATATATATAAAAAGACTTTAATCCTTTTTTTTAAAATATGTTTCCCTGTAACGTAGAGAGGGTAACTCAATTTACGATTGTAAAGACTAAATTAAATAATATTACATATATGAATATAAATAGTGTATATGTGTATATATATATATATATATATATATATATATATATATATATATATATATATATATATATATATATATATATATATATATATATATATATATAGAGAGAGAGAGAGAGAGAGAGAGAGAGAGAGAGAGAGAGAGAGAGAGAGAGAGAGAGAGAGAGATTTATGTAAATTCGCTTGAAGATAAAGATAAGGAGAGGCAAGGAGACATAGACACGGAGAAACAAAACAAAACCGAGATAAACACACAGATAGACAACCATTCAGACACAAAAACAAACTAAATATTATAAAAAAACCCACCCTATGTTTTACATTTCATAAGAAAGACTGATGATTATCGTAAAATCGTTGAATACAATCGTAAATTATTCTGTCTACTCTCGTGCTTGGTTCCAAGCACGAAATAAAAACAGTCTATGAATATCTTTAACGTTTTTGCATTCAAGGAAAACTTTATTCTGGAAGCCATTAAAAATTTTGCGAAGGTGGGGTCAGTTTTTATATGTCATAATTGACAAAAAAATAATACTGACATTACAGTTATGGTTCAAATCATTTTTTTATTTAAAATAACTTTATTGTAATTATTATAATATTTTTATATATGTATATTTCATGTCCTGTGTGGAGTAAATTGAAAAAATAAACTTCAATATCATGATTTTGATCTGTATATATCAATATACAGGTATATATATATATATATATATATATATATATATATATATATATATATATATATATATATATATATATATATATATATATATATATATATATATTGTGACGGGCCGAGAGAGGAGTTGTGAACACAAAGGCAGGATGCAATCAACTGAGTTTATAAGGAACACTCTTCTTTATATACAAAACCTCAAGGCAACAGGACATGACCTGTTCGAGAGACAGACAATGTTACAGAGCAAAACGGATACATGATCATTCAGGTTCTTTTTAGTGTGAGGGAAGAGCGCAGATACAAGCATAATATATACAAAATAATTATGTACAATTGTGTGCCACACGGTTGGTACATGGCTCCCCCCCCCTAAAAATGACATACTGTACATGTTAAATAGGGCGCCCTTATCTAGAGAGGCGAACTGTAGGCGGGTCATCTGGCAGAAGATAAGCAGGTTTTAGATGATTAATGGAGACCCAGTCTTCTTTGCCCAGAATGTTTAGTAGGAATGCTTCCGGACTGCGTCGGATCACAAGGAAAGGGCCCGTGTAAGGGGGCGTTAGTGGTGGCTTGCTGGTGTCGTTTCGCAGGGAGAAGTGCGTTGCAGAGTGCAAGTCCGTTGGTATGTGATGCTTTGCTGGGGGCTTGTAAGTCTGGCGGCACGGAGTAAATTTTCCCACGACGTGACGTATGCGCTGGAGATCGTCGGAGGAGGTTGTAGAAGGAAAAAATTCGGCAGGGACGACCGTTCACCATTTCATCTGCCGAGACGTCGAGGGCGTCTTTAGGAGTGGTCCTTAGTCCCAGGAGGACCCAGGGAAGTTGAGTAAAGCAGTTGAAATCCTTGCAGCTGGAAATCAAAGCTGCTTTGAGGGTGCGATGAAAATGGTCAACCATTCCATTGGCAGCGGGGTTGTAAGCCGTTGTCTGATGTAGGGTGATGCCCAGGAGATTCGCTAATGAGTTCCACAATTGAGAGGTGAAAGTGGTTCCCCTGTCAGGAGAAATATGCTTAGGGATACCGAATCTTGAAATCCATCCAGAGAGTAAGGCAGATGTACATGAGGCAGACGGTGCAGTTTCCATGGGAATGGCTTCAGGCCAACGAGTGGAGCGGTCGATGACGGTAAACAGGTAACGATGTCCTTGTGATGTGGGTAGGGGGCCTACAACGTCGACGTGAATGTGTGCGAAACGACGCTGAGGTTGAGGAAAGGTGCCCACTCCGGAATCCGTGTGTCGATGTACTTTGGAAGTTTGGCAAGAAGTACAGGCGCGGACCCAATCCTTAGCATCCTTAGAAATGCTGTGCCAAATGAACTTTGCCTTCAGCAGCTGTGCAGTAGAACGGCACGAGGGATGTGAAAGGCCCCGATTGAAATCAAACACCTGTCGGCGCATGGGATCAGGAATCCAAGGTCGCGGTCTACCAGTAGAGACGTCACAGAGGAGGGTGGTGTTGGATTCTTCGAGGGGAAAATCTTCCCAACGGAGGGACGTGCAGTATGTCCTACAAACTTGATACTCTGGATCCTGTTGTTGGGCTTCAGCCAGGGCGTTGTAATCCAATCCCAGTTGAACGGCAGCCAACGTGTTTCTTGACAGGGCATCAGCAACGGGATTCATTTTCCCAGGGACGTATTGGAGGGTGCAATTGTATTCAGCCACGGCGGAGAGATGTTGGCGTTGACGGGCGGACCAGGCATCAGACTGTTGAGTGAAGGCGTGCACCAGAGGAATGTGGTCTGTGTGAATGACGAAGGGCGTACCTTCTAAGAAATGGCGAAAGTGACGGACAGCCAAGTGCACTGCCAGCAATTCTCGATCGGAGGTAGAATAACCCGATTCTGCCTTGGACAGTTTTCTGCTGAAGAAGGCCAATGGGCGGGGCGAGCCTTTGACCACCTACTCGAGTACTGCACCAATAGCGTCATCGCTGGCATCGGTGGAGAGAAGGAGAGGGCGTGTGGGATAGGAAAAGTGAGAGCCGTAGCAGTTGATAACGCCTTCTTTGCATTGCAGAAGGCTGCTTCTTGAAGGGGACCCCACTTCAGGTCCTTTGGCTTGCCCTTGAGGGAGGCGTAGAGGGGAGCAAGAGTGGCGGCAATGGCTGGCAGAAAACGGTGATAATAGTTGATCATGCCCAAGAATTCCTGCAGAGCTTTGAACGGCTGCTACCTTTTCAGGGAGGGGATGGACTCCTTCAGGAGTGATACGGTGCCCTAAGAACGACACTTCGTTGGCGCCAAAGGTACACTTGTCGTACCGGACTACATGGCCG
>NC_090738.1:97338648-97341148 GCF_036898095.1 Palaemon carinicauda
CCACACACCCAATTTCTCTCACTCCTTAAGAGAATTCCAAAGTCTACCTAGTCCTGCTGTCAGAAGCTAACCAAGCGCCTCACGCCCCGCCAAACCATCCTTAAATATTGACAGTAATATATACAACCTTTCTGCTTGCCCATGGATGCTATTCCAGCAGCCATTAGTAATATACTTCGCAGTTTTCTGCAATCCCGAAAAAGTTCACTCAGAAGTCTCTTGACGACTTCATTTTTGAAAACGCCGCCCTTGAACTCAACGCTCAATTCCCTTCATAGACCCTCCTGCAAACGATCCTAACACAACCACTCACAGCAACCAAAACACTCAGGTGAAAGTGCTCCAATGGAACGTGTGCGGCCTACGAAACAAGTTTACATTCATTCAATCCCAAACTTCAGTGCAAAACCCTGACATAATTGTACTGCAAGAAACACTGCTCAATTAGAACATACCATTTGCGTTTTCAGGATACAAAGTATACTCTACGTATCTTTCACCAACAACAAGAGGACTAACCACTCCTGTTAAAATAGCACCGAGCATTGACTGTAGGACAGAGACAGAGACTCTGAGTATTCAGATATCCCTGCTTGCTACAACTCTCACAGTACCTAACATCTACAAATCCCCAGCTAAAAGCATCAATGCTGAGACGCTTTTCGCCGCCGCCTCCGAGGATGATACAATAATTGCAGGTGATTTCAGCGCCCATCACCCAATCCTAAACTCAATATCTGCAGCAAATCAAACAGGGAGACACTTGCATACTTACTGCAAGAATATCCGGATGTAACACTCCTCACCAATGTTACAGAAGCCACCCATCGAAAAGGAGGACGCCTAGACCTTACTTTCCTCTCTAGGGCCATACAAAGAGGCGTTAGATGGCAGCTGCATCCTGTATTAACGAACAATCACATTGCCATAGAAATCAAACTCTAAATGGAGCAATAACCCCCTGCTCCTCCACCCCCAAAAAGGTGAAACCCAGACTTTGCTAACTGGGAAAAATGCGAAACAACTATGACAGATTGGACTCTGGAATACATAAAAAAACCCTCACAATAATATCTCCACCCTATCACTCAATTTCAACAAACAACTAGATGCAGCCACAAGTATTTCCATGCCCCAGAGAAAACACTCTGACAGGAAACACGCCGACGCCTGGTACTATAACAGCCGCATCAAAGAAATGAATGCCAGAATAAATAGGACCAGAAAAAATTTCAGAAGACACAGAACTGATGAATGGTAGTCATGGTGCCATGAAGTCAACTTCAGCACATCCCAAGCCAAAATATGGGTTTTGTTCAACAAAGTCTCTGGGAAGTATAATACACCCAGAGCCAACAAAATTGCCTACAACTTTGCTGACAGAGCTAAAAGCACCAACCTACCTCTGCAGACAATAAACAGGCAGAGAACACTGCTCCCAATCAGGAATAATATCATTGAAGCAGCCTGTAACATGGTAGATGATACAGACAGCCCATACACCATGGAGGAACTAAACACGGCCCTTGCAAGGGGCAGAAAAGACACTGCCCCTAGAGCCGACCTCATCACATACAGTATGCTGAGGAATATGGGAAGCCACGCGAAGTTGGTGTACTTGCACTTGATTAACAGAACACACACAGATAGACTACGCCCAATTACATGGAACCAGCAGGACACTAAACCAATCCCAAAACCCAAGGAACCAGACACCTACCGACCCATAGCTTTGATTAGCTGCACCGAGAAAGTAGGTGAGAAATAGGCCAATTCCATCACCGCCTATATGCCTACAGGAGCGGCATAGGCACTCAAGAATATATCACGGATGTCCCTACAAAAATTAATGATATAAAAGCCTTTGTCATATTCCTCAACCTAGAAAAAGCCTTTGAGCTAGCCAGCTCACCAGCCATTCTCTTTACACTTGTAGAAAAAAAAGTAAAAGGACATCTACGGGTCTGGACTCGAAATTACACATCAAATCGAGAAGCCAGAGGAAAAACAACCGATTTATTCCCCCTAGAAAACGGAACACCACAAGGAGGCATTCTAAGCCCCTACCTCTTCAATCTACTAATGGAGTACCTAGCCACTCTAAACCTAGCAAATGGAGTGGAAATCTTCATATAGGTAGACGACATATCTATCATATGTCCAAACAAAGCATATGCAAAAAATGCCACCCAAAAGGCATTGGACATGATCCAGACCAAATGCAATGATCTTGGCCTAAACATCAACACCAACAAAACAAAAGTCATGGCTATAAAACATGTGCAAAACCCTCAGAACTTTACTTTGAGGGGTGAAGCCATTGAATGGGTAAATCAAAATATGTACCTTGGAGTAATCATTAGTAAAACCCTATCACCTGCTAATGAAGTAACATACCTCAGAGAGAAGACAAAGATTCGTCTATCAGCCATGTGACGAATGACCTCCCTCAAACAAGGAGTTTTAAACAACCTCCTTAGACTGTTTTATTTACAAGCAA
>NC_090738.1:97351148-97353648 GCF_036898095.1 Palaemon carinicauda
GTGAAATTGACTGGGAGTCAAATTACTGGTAGTCAAATTACCGGGAGTCAAATTACTGGAGTCAAATTACCGGGAGTCAAATTACTGGAGTCAAATTACCGTGAGTCAATTTACCGGGAATCAATTTACCTAGAACATTATATATATATATATATATATATATATATATATATATATATATATATATATATATATATATATATATATATATATATATATATATATATATATATATATTTGTTTACACACACATGCACACACACAGACACGCACACACACACACACACACACACACATATATATATATATATATATATATATATATATATATATATATATATATATATATATATATATATATATATATATATATATATATATATATATATATATATATATATATATATATATATATATATGCAGTATACATACATATATATATATATATATATATATATATATATATATATATATATATATATATATATATATATATATATATATACATTTACAAACTTTAATAATGAGATCTGCTTTCACAATGGTAGAATGTTTTAAAGATTCTACAACTCAAGACAATATTCAAGTCCGCCAATTTTCTATTCATTCTATTACCAGACCTTAGAATTGAGAGGACAGTATTCTATTCTGATTATTCGTATACAATACCACATACTATTATCTGAAGAATCGGAAACTAAATTGAACTCATATAAAGTGCTTGCTTTCGTATCCTTCGATAGTGTGTAATACTCTATAGCAGCAAAGATAATATTCAAGAGAGAGAGAGAGAGAGAGAGAGAGAGAGAGAGAGAGAGAGAGAGAGAGAGAGAATACATTGTAGAAGCTGGCTCGTTTATATTCCATCGACACGGTACGTCTTGAATAAAAATCCCACACAAGATGTAATGGTTTCATTTGATAATAATCACTGAATCATAAAAAACAGGATTTGTGTATCTTTTCTTGTGTGTGATCTCTTTCAGGGATAACAGGAAAGCAACAGATAAATAAATAAACAGATAAATAAATAAACAATTTCTTATATCTGCTTGATGTATTTCCTTATACAAATACAAAGAAAATATAAAAAGTAAAAAATCAGATTAATACAAATATTAAACTAACAATGGTTCACCTATTTAATTATATTAAAATTTAATTAATACATCACTTTGATTAAAATCTGTATTAGAAGGGAAGATATTAATGAAGAGATGATATTGAAGACTGTAATTTTATTGTTACTATTTTTAATTTCAATATCATGAAACTAATAACCTTTATTTACAGATCAATATTAAATTCTATAGTTATTAACAATATATCTGAATCTGAAGTATGTGACCTTTGTCACTTGTTATAAAATTGTTCTTAATTTAAGAGAATGGTCCCATTTTTAAATGACCTAAAATACACCTAAATTTAATTATTAGATTTTCTAATCTGATAGTTTTCAAGATCTTTTGGATTCCAGCGGTTATTATTGAAATGATAAAGATAAGGAATCAGATTATTTAGTTGACATCTTATCTATAATATCAAATGAAATATATTGGTTATGTCTCCAAAAGATTTTTAATATGGAATGATGCTTTAGTTTATGAAGTAACTCCAGCTACTTCATTCTGTTTCAGAAACAGGAATTAAGTTTCTGATGTGTTTTAGAAACATTAGTAAAAGGATTACATACCAATAAACCTCTCGGCTTCACACTGCGGCTCACATCAGAATCACAAGGATTCTAGCAAGTTCGTTACTTCTACAAGGTCAAGACGGTATTTCTATACTGAACTCTACTGTTCGAAAGAGTTCCTGTGTTGGAAGGAAATCTAAGAGGCCTCTACAAGGTACTGTACTTCCGACACAAGTATCATCATGTTTTCGTCCCTGTGTGTGTGTTTGTTTGTGTGTGTTTGTTTGTTTGTGAACAGCTTCCTGGCCACAGTTTTAATCGCAGACTAATGAAACTTGCAGCGATTAACTATTATGTAAAATGCTGGTAAGGATTATATTTTGGAAGGTCAAGGTCAATGGTCAATGTCTCGGTCAAACAAAATGTCCAATTCATGTAATCAGCCATAAATTTGGACATCGTTGTAAAAGAGACTTCAAACTCGGTTCATATTTGAGTGTATGAAAATCCAGCCAATTAATACATGTTAAGGTCAAAGCTCATTGTCAAGGTCGAGCAAAGGGTTGAGAAATAATCTGAGGTTTGCGCTACTGAGTGCCCCTCTAGTTTCCGAAGTTGGATGGTTTTCGGATATTGAATATTATATAGAAAACGTTATGTGCCAACTTTCATTGCCCTTTATCTGTCCTACCTGACCAAGCCTACAATACCCATCAAAGTACAATTCCGACCCAGTTGAATTGTGACTCCATTGGTTTGGTTGAGAATTCTTTTTTTTTTTTTTTTTTACAGCCGTTCCTTTATCGACAAAAACTACTATTGGGGGAATATTAAAAAAAAAAAAAAAGGAAAGTTATACCATTT
>NC_090738.1:97358648-97363648 GCF_036898095.1 Palaemon carinicauda
TTTAATCATCATGATCACACCGTCTCCTTTTCTCTTATATTGTTTGGTATTGATATAAAGTTGCGAAAGATATCAAATGATTCAACAGCAAATAATTTAAATTTATATAGTTTATCAATAAATGTCAGATCTGCTAATTTTGAAGAGAGAAAATGTATTTCCATGTACTGGATGACACTGATCAATATTTGTTTTAACTTGACAGAATAGAAACAGGGAAATTTAATCACTGCAGTGCAATGGTAAATCTCCTTTCAGTAAATTTCTAATTAAAAATAAAATTAAATTATCGTATTTGGATGTCGACAGAATCGAGTTGCCGTTATGAGTAACAAATATTACTGAATTTTATTTAAAATGATACAATGATCTCGACATATTTTTTTTCTTTGATGTGAAAATGAATTGAATATATTTCATTGCACATCATTTCCAGATACACTCACACTCACTCATGCTTACATAAATTATAACACACACATACTCCTAAACTTTTAGGTGTTATATGTCTATCATTTTTCATTTCCAAGTATTTTATGACTTTTGTATTTTGTTATTATACGATTATCATACTATTATACTATAACTAAAGTGAAACACAATTCGCTCACGTACATACAGTATCTATCCTTCTGTCTATCTACCTATCTATCTAGCTATATACACACACACACACACACTATATATATATAATATATATATATATATATATATATATATATATATATATATATATATATATATATATATATATATATATATATATCATCTCCCCCTACCCCTATTGACGCAAAGAGCCTCAGTTAGATTTCACCTGTCGTCTCTATCTTGAACTTTTATTACATTACTCCTCCATTCACGCAAACACACACACACACACCCATATATATATATATATATATATATATATATATATATATATATATATATATATATATATATATATATATATATATATATATTATATATATATATATATATATATATATATATATATGGGTGTGTGTGTGTGTGTGTGTGTGTGTGTGTGTGTATGTATGTATGTATGTATGTATGTATGTGTATGTGTGTGTGTGTACTATAAACTCAGTTAAAATATTGCAATCTGAAATAATTCGAGCTCAAATGAGGAATAAAATCACAACCAGAAACCAGTTTACTTCAAAATAATCCTTTCCGTAATAAATATGAATTATAAAAAAACAGAACAAGACTACAAAAGCTCTCTGACAATGCAGACTTCCGCCATGGCAGCTTATTTCTCGAAACCAGCTGACTTTTCCCAGAATAGATTTAAACCGTAGGCGTATTTGAAGTCTCTGACAACCATGTGCGAAGTTAAAGTTAAGGTTAATTAGGTAGAGCTTTGCCGACCTTGACCTTAGATCTTGGACTTTAAAAGTTGAATCACTTCCACATCTCAACATAACAATTAATCTCTGAAAGTTTCGCTACTCTACAAGTAAAATTGAGACAAGGAAGTTGTTCACAAACAAACAATCCGACAAACACATAAACAGGGGCGAAAACCTAACCTCCTCGTATAACGAATATAACAGGAAACCGGATTATTGAAATAAATAACCAAAAAAATAAAAAAGGATTTTTTTTTGTAAATATGAGTCAGGAGTCGTAAGAGAACGGGAGATTGTGCAATCAGTTTGGCCAAATGAATTTGATTGATGTTTGATTTGATTATCTTCTTTGTATTGGTTCCTCGAATAAGTTATTTGGAAAATCACAGGATAGGAGTATTAGAATATTAATGGAGAGGATAACTATTTTATTATTAATATTGTTGTTATCATTACGGAGATTCCTGTAATGTTTTTCTAACTTTGTTTATTAAGATGATTTTACATATGGTAACAAAGATTTTCCTTTTCATATGTCTCAGTAAATTGGCATACTTTTACGCATATACATTCATGTACACAAAAGCATTTAGAGAGAGAGGAGAGAGAGAGAGAGAGAGAGAGAGAGGAGAGAGAGAGAGAGAGAGAGAGAGAGAGAGAGAGAGAGAGAGAGAGAGAGAGGGCAATCAAAAGATATAATATAATAAAAATGGTCCTATAATAATTACTTCAGATTAGTGTTAGATTTACTGTTTCTTCCGAGAGAAAAAACCAAATTATGGTCTCCAATGGTATTTTGATTGTCTGCTCTGATGTGAGGTAGTTTTCCGAAAGTTATAATGTGGTTCCTTTAAACCCACATTACAGAACGGAGGAGAAAATTGCTAATTCGAAAACCCTTAAAGACTTAAGAATAAGAGAATATTACTTTTCTTCAAATCCAACCAAAGATAAATAATTTTAAGTCTTGCATCTCTCTCTCTCTCTCTCTCTCTCTCTCTCTCTCTCTCTCTCTCTCTCTCTCTCTCTCTCTCTCTCTCCTACACACATACACAATACAAAAAATCAACAAGTGCACTCAGACGAACTGCGCACAAATGCACTGTAGGAGTTATTAGATTGACCTCACCTCTGTCCACAAGTTTCAAATTTTAGTTAATTTAGTCTGCCTATTTTTATCCCTGAAATGATATTTCATTAACAATTTCTGTAATTCGAAAAGGTATTGAGTCTCAGAAATTCCATTGGAATCCCTAAGCGCATCTCGGAAACCACCAAGAGCTGGACGAATTAATGTCCGATCTCCAAAAGGGTCAGAGGCCCAAAGAAGCGGAGGAGGCGAAGATGCGTCCTTGAAGTAAAAATGTCGCTTTTGAGATAATCCTTTGATTGCCAATCCTTTGAAGATAAAATCGAAGGAGAAGGGAAAAAGGAAAGGTAAGGTAATGGAGGGAGCCTGGAGAAACATAATGTTTTACAAGAGGCTCTGAAATTATTAGGAAAAGTTTTTTAAGAAAATACGAGGATATATGTTGCCAATGGGAGGGTGAACGTACACCCGTTGAATAAAGAGAAGGATGTTCTTGAGGAGGACGAAATAGCCTTCCTTTGCCTCATAATGGAATGCAATCTGGTAATCGATTTACAAAGTTATTTCATAAACGAAAGCATTGATCATATTCATTTCATCAGATATTGTGGGATATTATCATCAAATATTATTATTAGATATTACAACTATCATGCTAACAAAATAATCTGCTTCTTTATCTTTATCTTCATCTTCATCTTCCTAAATTTTGAAAGCAATCAGTCTAAATTTGAATACCTTAAATTTAGACGTATTGTAAGACATTACAAAATATGGGTCACTCAATTAAATGAAAAAAAATACTTCATACAAACAAATGGCTAAAGTCATATTCCTTTGATTAGGATACCTTTTTGATAACTCTAGATTATAATATTGGTCTGTAAATAAAGTTTATTTGTCAAATACGAGTTTCCAATTAATACCTCCTCTTCGTTGATATTATCCCTTTAATTACAGACTTTTATCAGTGATATGTTCATTCAAATAGATAAGCCTTTGTAAGTTCAATATTTGTATTGACCTGATTTACATTTCTTATATTGTACTTTCTAGTGGTATAATATAATGTTTTTATAAAGAAAAAAGAAATTATTTATTTATGTGTCTGTTCCTTACCTACTATCGTTGAAGGACATCACACATAAAACATATCTTGATTTTGACGATTCGGTGGTATTTGTAAAAAAAAAACATCATTACATCTGTTTGGATTTATATCTAAGATTCGGTTATGATTATAAAATAGGATCATCACATCTCTCTCTCTCTCTCTCTCTCTCTCTCTCTCTCTCTCTCTCTCTCTCTCTCTCTCTCTCTCTCCTATTCATGTATTTATGTATTCAGTTATTTGTTTCAAAAAAAAAAAAAAAAATTAACATCATCTTTGTTCAAATGAAACATTACACAGTATTACAGAAAATGCAAGCGAGCACTGCATATTATTCCCATTCTTTAGAATATTTGTGGCATTATATGAAAATAATTAGGGTCAACCACTGTTAATTCTTAGTTCTTGGAATAAAACTAATAGCAGAATAGTTCCGGACTTTCCTATTCGCTTGATCTCTAAGATGTTTAAAACATTCGACCATTATCAAAGGTTTGTCGTTGACCTCCTGAACACGCCTCCAAAGATCACTCATTATCGAAGCGTGTGATTAATTGCCGAAGGAAAAGCGAAACCTGGAATGTTTTATAAAGCTCGGTGTGGAGGAAAAGAGGAAGCATTTTAAATTTTTTATTTACCTAATTTTTGTATCTTTTTCTCAAGAAGAAAATCGTCCAAAGAAAAGTCTTCATAATAAAGTCTTTGTTAAAGTTGATTCAATCATTTTTTTTCAATAAGTCGAAAATGACAATGACAGTAGTTTTTTAACTTCTTTCCTTTTTAGATTTCTTTTAATTTATGCTAAAGATTTTTATAGTATTATTCAAAGAAAAAAACTCACTAATCATATACGTACCGCCTTTGTGAACCCTTTTCATAATGTTAAAAAATCCATTAAACCATATTTTCGAATGAATATATTTGTAATATTTCACTTTAATTAGCAATAACGGTTGGCATCCGAATACCTCCTCAACCGCCATATATGCTTCATTAAATATCACAATATTTATCCTTTTATGCTGAATCAGGGGTGAGACCCTGGGTAGGAAATTTCCACAGATTTATAGCTGCTTTCCAAAAAAGGAAATGTAAGTGATTCAATCAAAGATTTCGTAGGTCGATTCAAAAACTTTTTCAAGGAAGCAGATTTTGGCTTTGCCATCAGTGGCCATTGTTAACAGATTTTTTTCTATTAAATGCTGGCTGAACAATGAATAATTCAAATCACATCAATTTATTAAGTCTTCCGGTGTGTCATTAAACCTTTTAATTAAACTCTCTCTCTCTCTCTCTCTCTCTCTCTCTCTCTCTCTCTCTCTCTCTCTCTCTCTCTCTCTCTCTCTCTCTCTGTCTATCGATATAATTAATACAAGGAGATGTCAAATCTCTTAGGCAACAATTCGCGTTTTTTTCTACTTACGTAGGATGTTCTTCTAATGTT
>NC_090738.1:97368648-97371148 GCF_036898095.1 Palaemon carinicauda
CTTTTAATAAAGCAAGATTGTAAGCAATGATAACAGTTTTAATAAAACATGGTACAGTACATGCTGTTTGCTTCTACTGTACTTACATTGGTTGTTTGTATACGAAAACACCTGGACTACGGAAAAGTCGTTACACTTTATAGCCCTCTATGGATGACATTGAACACAACTTGTGTTAATCTCACAACTGTTGTTACTGATTTTAGCCTAAAGGCAGGCAGCTGTGTGTTATCATGGGCTAATCAAATCCTATTTAAACCATCTTCCAGAATAGTAAGTGATGGATTCGTGTATGGATTTTTTTTCTCTGTTGTTGATCTCGAAATGGAAAATTATTGAAAAACGGTGTCATAAAATGTTTAAGAATTTTACCTGAAATGTATCATAAAGAAAAAAAGACCTCGCCACATGGTCACCTGTACATTTCCTTGCGGTTTATATAACACTTCTGCCCCTTTGTCATAGCTCCATTCTTTCTTCTTACTCATTTCATCAAATGACAAAACAGCAATACCTAGTAATCGAGACTTCATACCATCTTTAATGTCCTCTGGTTTAAAATGAATCGAGCTAACAGTAGCTTACACAACGTTAATTCTGTCTGCACGACGACATGCATGTTGGTAATTTATATTTGAGCTTTTATTTTTTACGTGCATAGCATCCAAATACTACGAAGTTACTATGCATTATCAGTGACAGAATAAATGAATAAACAAAGAGATATATGGACACAAGGAGTTCTATTGTTATATTGCAACTATGGGTATGGTCAAACCATTTTAAGAGCAAACTCGGAGCCCAATAGCGGCATTGCCAGTTCTCTTTGGTCATTTTCAAAGCACACCTGGCTTAACCGCTTTAATCTATGGGCGAGCCAAGAATAGGAGAAAAGGGTCAACTAATAAGTCATTCACCCGGATTTGAACGGTCTAAGAATATAATCCTTTAATTTGATACTCTCCCTAAATTGTTTCCTTTGTTCTTTTGTTTGCAACCACGTGGTGACAAGTTGAAACTTAAATATAACAAATAGCAAAATTGTTATAAAACGATTATCATACTAACAGAAATAATCTTAATTTTGATATCAAATGAATTCAGTTCTCAATTCTGATTGATTATTAAAAGACAGGATTCTTTACAAAGGATTTAATTAACTATGTTTAATATGGTATATTTACGTAGGTGATTGTATTGTTTTAGAATTTATTTATTTAATCGACAAAATTAATTTCTTTACAACAAAGGTTATATTAGCAAACGTGGTTATGGTGACTTCGTCAGATAAAGTTAGTGCTATCACAAAAGATTCAATAAATTAGTTCATTCAGACCATTTTCATGTCTTCCTTTATAATGTATCAGTATGCTTAATACCCTTGACCTAATTTACCTTGCAAATCTGAAACAAAGTCGTTTTTTATAAGTTGCTGCATCTGTGACACGTTTGATTGTTTGGTCAATTCCAAATTTAACAATTTCATTACCATTTTCCCCTTTTTTTTTCTTAATATTTAATTTAGTAAATATTTTTTTCCATGTAATGCTAAAACAGGGTTCATTATGATGGTTTCGATTTCAAATCTTTTTACGGGTAATATCTATCTTTTTTTACTTAATGATTGTTTTGTATAAAGTTAGATGCGTCATAGTTTGTGTTTAATTGAAAGATAAGGCCAGTTAATTAAAAATTAAAAAAAAATTAAATAAAATCTCGACAATCACGCGCACACTGAAATAAAATAAAGTTTTACCTCGCCGTGATCACTAAACCTTAAATGAAAGTCTGTAACTTCAAATATTGTGAATTAGGGAATTATATGACACTTTAGGTCTTAAATACGAAAATATCAACAATCACACGAACAGAAACAAAATAAAATTTTATCTCGCCTCTATCACAGAACCTTGAATTACAGTCTGTGACTTTTAACGTGTCATATAATTCACTAATACACAATTTTTGGTCTTAAATGCCAGATTAAACTACTTTTCCTACTGCTGCGAAGCCAACAATAAATGCATGATACATATTTGCGATGTCACATGAATTATTTATCATTCTGATGAGGGGGTAACTTGAAAACAGAGGCGGTAACTTGAAACCGGTTTCAAACTACCCCCCCCCCCCCGGTAATCTGAAACCGGTTTCAAGTTACCAGGGGGTAATTTGAAACGGGGGGTAACTTGAATCCTTTACACCGGTGCTATTTTGCACATTTGCATTTCTGTTTATAAAAAGAGAGCTGCTCTCTCGTTTTTTCTCTCTCTCTCTCTTTCTCCTTTCTCTTTGATAACTTATATATATATATACATACATATATATATATATATATATATATATATATATATATATATATATATATATATATATATATATATATATCATCATCATCATCATTATCCTCCTCCTCATCATCATCATCAGCCGTTACTAGTCCACTGCAGAACAAAGGCTTCAGACGTGTCCGTCCACTTGCGTCTGTTCAAGGACTTCT
>NC_090738.1:97378648-97381148 GCF_036898095.1 Palaemon carinicauda
GGATGAAGGAATATCTATTAATACCCCTGTTCCTCCCAAGAAGCCCATATTGCCTGAAACTAGAGGGAGGTTATTGATGAGGCTATCTAAAACTGATGTAATGATTTTTTTTCACTTTGGGTATTCTGTGTTTTGGTTGCAAAGGTCTTAAGAAGAAATGAGTGGAATTATTTATATTGATTTTTTATAAATTTTTACATGCAATATTTATTTTTTTATTTTGTTGTGGAATGTATGTTATTTTTTTTAGGGTGATTTCTATATATATATATATATATATATATATATATATATATATATATATATATATATATATATATATATATATATATATATATATATATATATATATATATTAAGTTGCATTTCTGTTTAGTACACGCCATGCCTATTCCGGGTTGGAGTGTCCTCCATATATCATAGACTAGTTTGGGCGAGTGCGAACCTCGTCTCAGACTGAGGAGCTTGGGGGGGGGGGGATAATGTCCTAATTCATGTATGCAGAGACGTCATGTACGACAAGGTAAATGAACTCAATATTCATGAGTATTCCACAAAAATCTCTGGCTCAGCTTATTGTTGCAGAAGTTGCATTTTGGTAGTGAAAAACATTTAGTTGCCGGTGGGCGCTTGAGTTGACAAGTCCCTCACCTCCGAGGGTAGTTGTGTATAGTGTACTTACGACCGAATCTTTTGTAAAGAATGAAGAAAACCCATATTCCGATGTCTTATTATCCGTCTACACGGTTCATATATATATATATATATATATATATATATATATATATATATATATATATATATATATATATATATATATATATATATATATTGTATATACATATATATAATTATAAAAGGTCGTTGATAGTGATTAAATGGTTTTATCACAGAAGGGAATCTCTTGTTAATAATTGTAAGCAGGTGAGTGACTGACTGGTTTGTGGGAAAACGAGTTTATAGGTTTAAAGACAACGAAAGAATAGCAGTGACACGGGACAGTGACATTACCCTATTAAGGAGGACAATTCCCCTGAGACTGACCATATATACATATGATCAGCGCCCAATCCCCATCTCTACCCAAGCTGGGACCAAGGAGGGCCAGGCAATGGCTGCTGATGATTCAGCAGATAGACCTATAGGCTCACCAAACTCCCCATCCTCAGCTCACAAGGATGGTGAGATTACAGCGAACAAAGAAACTAAAGAGCTTGAGCAGGATCTAACCCCATTCTGGCGGTCACCAGACAGAGACGTTACCACGTTCAAATTTGTGGGATTTAATGAGATGTGGAATAGTTTATGTTTCCAGATAATATCAAGTTGATTAGGGACAGTTAAAAGAAACTGCAAAAGATAGACCGAGAGTTGGAAGTGTCTGTAAGAGGAGAAACCTTATAAGAAATGTGAGCAAGACTAAGTAGTTGAGAGTAAGTGGAAACGAAGAGGGTGAAGTAAGATAAGTTACTATCAAAAGTGGAAGAATGGAACTGGAGAAGTCATATAAGCATCTCGATGTTTCTGTTACAGATCGTGGTAAGACCAGAGTCTGGGAGAATCACAGAATAGGAGAATCCATAAAGGCAACAGGATTTGTGTGGGAGATTGGTGAGAAACCTTAGATGTCTGTCGAAGTTAAGTTGGAAATGTATAAAGGGAGTGATGAACGGAGTCTTTTCATATTAAGTTGCAATGAAAGTATGAATGCGGAATTAGAATGACGGAAAAGGGATTGAAACTATTGAACTGTTCACATAGCTTATGCGATGGAAGAGTTGATCGGCTGAAAAATGTGGAGGTCGTTAGAAGCAGTAAGATGGGTAACATCTGCCATGATGGATTAGAGTGTTTTGAAATGGATTGATTATATGGAGGATAATAACTTGGAAAATGAAAGGACTGATTAGAAGGAATGAAATAAATATTGGAAACAATGGGTCTTGAAATGTGGGAAGCTTCTGACTACATGCAAGAAAGGAGGAAGTAGTGCCAAGACCCTCTCGAAAGGCCAAGTCAGTTGGGGGGGGGGGGGATTGTTTAAGAAAGTTCCCACATGACATGAGAAGTGCTTTCACAGCCACTATACGCTGTGAATAAAAGAATCGCGCTATATTTCTACACAGTTTTCTGCTATTATTCCAGAAAACATTACTCTTCGAATGGAGGCTAATGCCTTTTATGTGTTGTGTACCAAACTGCAAAAAGAATTACCGAAATAGATCAAAAGTGAGTGTGTTTTCGTAGTTTGGAATTAGGCAACTGTCACGGGGAAGAGTCATTTTATTACTTTTTTTTTTGTCTATCTAATTTTTCTAAGCCTAATTATTCAGAGCCGTTTCCTTTTGGTTTGCATCAATTCTTAATTTTTCCATGAGAATTATTAGCTGTAAACTTAAAAAAAAAAAAAAAAAAAAAAGTGTATGTGTAGTGTGCGTGTGTGAGAGAAAGAAGGGTTGTATATGCCGAGGTGTCCTTTCTTCATGTCAATTGATCTACT
>NC_090738.1:97386148-97391148 GCF_036898095.1 Palaemon carinicauda
CACGATGCTGTAAGCACAAGGTTCCAACAGGGAAAAATAGCTCAGGGAGGAAACGAAATAAGGAAGTAAATAAACTACAAGAAAAGCATTGAGCAATTAGAATAGAATACTTTATGAAAAGCAACCATATCAAATCAGATCTTCCATAAATAACCTATATAAATAAATAGAAAAAGATAAACATGATAGAATGGTATATAAAAGAAGGGAAATTAGAAATTGAAAGAAGGGAACGGTGTGACTCGCATATCAAGAACTTGACGGACACAGTCAGGATTTTGGAATCATCTTTCAATTAAGAAAAATTGCATATTCATTGTAGCTCTAACTCCATTTTTTTTTTAGATCAAAGTAATATATTAAGGCTATCCCAACGCACCATCTAAGCCCAGTCCAAAGAAGAAAAAAAAAGCAGAGGTATATAGAAGATAATGTAAAGCCAACTTTCTCATCTATTTGTCTTATTAGTCTCTTGAATGCACTATAGTCAATTCTTTTTAGTGAGGCAGATTTGCACCGACTCGCAGTGGTACCCTTTTAGCTCAGAAAAGTTTCCTGCTCGCTGATTGGTTAGATAAGATAATTCTAACCAATCGGATAACAGGAAACTTTTTCGAGATAAAAAGGGCACTGCTGCGAGTCGGTGCAAATGCGCTTCATTAAAAAAAATTTAATATAAAAACAGAGATCTAGGATCGTCGAGCTCGTACACATATTCCGGCCATATTGTTTAGCCAGATCGCTAACACACACACCTCGCTCATGCTTTTCTATTATTTCTTGCTTTAGTTCTAATTAAAGTATTGACTTCTTCCTTTTCGCACCACTACTAGGACCCATGATTACGAAACACAGAAAACAACACGTGAAAAAAGAAGATAGAAAACACTTAATAACTGAGCGAATAGAGAACAACCACACGATGCGCACGAGATGAGAGGACTAATCAAGGCGACGCTCGATAGGGGTCCCTCCAATGTGCTGCCGTCTAGCGGCGTCAACAATAAACCGCGGTCGACACTTTCGAGAAAAATCCACGCGTACGCCTATCATTTACTTCGTATGTTGGAGCAACACTTCGAGTGTTGAAACATAAATTTGATCAAATTTTACTTTGGATGTTGGAAAATTCGTATGTTAGGACATTCGTATGTAGAGGTTCCACTGGAGGATAATTCATTGAAGTAAATCTCGCTCAACTTTACACCAAATGTTTTCTATAAGTTCAGCTAGGGAAAAAAATATACTTATATCATTTCGCTGAAAGAGAGACACTAAAGACCTGAAAATTACCGCCTAATATATTCACTTTCATCAATATATTAAATATTTACAAAGAACATACTTGGCAAAATGGAAAGAAAACTAGACTTTAACCAACTAAGAGGACAGGCCTTTTTTAGAAGCAGAGCAGGTGTTTAGCAACTGACAACATCCTGTTATTAACCAACTAATGGAACAATTAAATTAGTAATAAAAACCACTATGTATAGCATTTATAGAATATGAGAAAGGTTTTGATTCAGTCAAATCTTTAAGTCAGGAAAGCACCTCGACAAAAAATATATGATACTTATATTAGAACACATGAAGATATCTATATGCGTAGTACAACAATCCAACAAATACATAAATTTAGTGAAAAAATTACAATTGAGAAAAAGTTAGACAAGGAGACCCTATCTCTCCCAAATTATTCAGAGCCTACCTAGAAGTTTCCAAGAATTTAGATTGGGGAAAATGTAAGAATTAGCATTAACGGCGAGTATCTTAACAACTTAAAATTTACAGATGACCTGGTTTTATTTAGTGAATAATGGAAGGAATTGCCAAGGATGATAGAAGATTTGAATAGAGAATGCAGAAATATAGGACTGAAAACGAATATGAGCAAAACCAAGGTGATATTTAATGAAAATACAGAGACAACAAATAAGGGTTAAGGACGAGTTAATTAATATACTGTACGTACTTTGGACACTGTTTCCACAAGACGTGAGACCAAAATTGAAAGATGCATATGCATGATATGAAAAGCTGTTGGTAAACAGAAAGATATTATGAAATAATAAAAGTATTTAATTAGATGGTACTAGAATTAACTTTTACATCAGAAACTTGGAACCTTACTAAAGCCTAAGAACATAATCTAGTAACAACTCAAAGAGCTATGGAAACAATAATGAAGGTAATAACACGAACAAACAGAAAAAGACCAACATGGCGGAGAGGAAAACTAAAGTAAACCACAATCTAACATATAAGAAAAAGAAATGAACACAGGCAGGACATATAATGAGGACATATAATATATGGACTAAAAGAATAACACAATGCGTCCCAAGAGATCACAAATGAATCAAAGTAAGGAAGAGAAGACATATTATCTGGTGTATATATATATATATATATATATATATATATATATATATATATATATATATATATATATATATATATATATATATATATATATATATATGTAGGTATGTATGTATATATATACACACAAAAATATATATAATATATATACAGTATATATATACATACAAAAATATAAAATTAGCATATTCTTATAATAAGAGTAATTCCTTACTCTACCATGGAAATGCATGTTAACAAAAACTTTTTATTCGAGATTGCTTTTGAATGATGATTTTTATGAACAATTATTAAATTCATGTAATTTAATTTCTGAATCTTTTCAGAGTAACTAAATGTATGCATTTTATTGTTTTAATCTTTTCTGGAGTAAAATATAGAAAGGTAAATTCTCGCAAAAGATATTTTTGAAAAAAAAAAAAAGACATTTTCTACTCTCTCAGAAGACCTGTTACTGTCTTAAGAGTTAGAAGTCGGAGAGAATCCATAGCAGATAAGGTGATCAGAATACCCAGCACAGTTACTTTTCTGAAAACAATTTCCTAGATTTAACTCGTCCTTATCCTTTGTGAATAACTATTGTCATAAAATACATTGAGTAAATTACTTATTACTTTCGATGGGATGGAATTTGCAACCAACTGTAATGTGAGTCTTTCATGACAAAAGAAATGAGATATAATTCTTATTAAAATTATTGTTATAATTACCATTAGCCAAGCCACAACCTATAGTTAGAAAAACATGATGCTGTAAGGCCAAGGGTTCCAGCAGGGAAAAATAGCCCAGGGAGTAAACGAAATAAGGAAGTAAATAAACTACAAAAGAAACATTGAGCAACTAAAATAAAATAGTTTACGAAAAGCAACAATATCAAATCAGATATCCCATCTATAACCTATATAAAAAAAAGATAAACAAGATAGTATGGTATAAAAAAGAAGGGAAATTAGAAAGTGAAAGAAGGGAATGGTGTGAGTCGTATATCAAGAACTACGTACACAGTCAAGATTTTGAAATAATTTTTCAATTAAGTAAAATTGCATATTCATTGTAGCTCCAACACCAATTTTTCTTTAGATCAAAGGAATATTTTAAGGCTACCCCATCGCACTATCTAAGCTAAGTCCAAAGGAAAAGAAAAAACAGAGGAATATAGAAGATAACGTAAAGCCAACTTTTTCATCTATTTGTCTTATTAGTCTCTTGAATGCACTATAGTCAATTCTTTTTAGCGAGGCAGATTTGCACCGACTCGCAGTGGTACCCTTTAAGCTTGGAAAGGTTTACTGCTCGCTGATTGGTTAGATATTATTATTATTATTATTATTATTATTATTATTATTATTATTATTATTATTATTATTATTATTATTATTTGCTAAGCTAAAACCCTAGTTGGAAAAGCAGGATGCTATAAGCCCAGGGGCTCCAACAGGGTAAATAAATTAGCTAAGTGAGGAATGGAAACAAGAAAAAATAGAAAATCCTAAGAATAACATTAAAATAAACATTTCCTATATAAACTATAAAAAGATTAACAACACAGGAGGAAAATTCTAACCAATCAAATGATAGGAAACTTTTCCGAGCTAAAAAGGGCATCGATGCGAGTCAGTGAAAATGCGCCTTAAAATAAAAAAAAAAAATGGAGTATAGATAAGGCGCTGTGTTGCCTTGCAATAACAAAAGGTCTGTCAAAGCTTAAATCGGGTATAAAAGAACGACAGGTTTCAGCAGATCGAAAATCTTAATATCAACAACCTCTTCTGAGTACAATAACAAATACAGTAATTCACAACTCTGACTTGATTCAATCAGAAAATTGAAAATGTGCTGTGGAATATATATTTCTCTTACTCGAAGTTATTTTGATAATTCAGCAACGTATACAAACTCGGCTTAGAAGTTTGGTTAAAGTCTGTACAAGTTATAATTACATTTATGAATAATGGATTAGACTATTCAGCCTTTCGTGAGATTTCGTATCAAGGCCTTAACTCCTTTAAATTAGGAAAGAGTTATCAAAGTATAGGCCTCAGCGCTATTTCCTACTCTGTAAATCCTTTCTTGGATCAATACAGGTATCCGTAAACAAATTATCTTATTGTTTGAGATGGTCAGTCAAGGTCGCATTAGCCTTGAGGCTTACTAGGCAGAGCCTCAGGGCCAGCCAAGAGCAGGGATCTATGCAACTTTTTTCTTCTTCGTGTTGATTATGAAAAATATTATTTATTTACTTCAGTTGTAATATTATTATAAAACGTTGTTCGAAAGGATAGTGTGAAATGTACCACTGGTTGTCAAGGGGCCCAGATACAGCACAGTCGTCATCGAATGCGTAAATACATTTAGATCCAAAAGAACAAAATATACTACATAAAGTTTAGCAGATATCACGGTTTCTCGGATCTTTCGTTCGACGAACTTGAAGATAATCAATGAAAAAAGTCTTAAAAATCACTTAAAATAGCACAAAATCTTTTATTGTTTATGAGATTTTTTTTTTTCTTTTTTGTGAACTGAAATATTATCAAAGAATAAATCTATTTAGGACTCCTTGTCCACATACAAAAGAATTTAAAAGATGATGGTCTAAAATGGCACCGGGAAAAAGA
>NC_090738.1:97395466-97402966 GCF_036898095.1 Palaemon carinicauda
CTTAAATTAATAAGATACAAAAAATATTGAACCATTTTGAGATAGATATTACCAGCATTTTATCTAAAGGGTGTAATAATTTCGTTTTCACTGGCCAGTCTTATTTCACGTTGCTCTCTCTCTCTCTCTCTCTCTCTCTCTCTCTCTCTCTCTCTCTCTCTCTCTCTCTCTCTCTCTCTCTCTCTCTCTCTCTCTCTAAAAAAAAATCATGGCCAGCAGACATTTAATCGTTGAAACAAGGTATAAAATTTTTCTCTTTTTAGTAATGTATACATTGGATTTATTAGTTGTATGGGACAAAACAAGAGGTGAATATAATAGAATAATAAACTAAAGGGAGGTAGGCCTACACAAAAACTTCTTCATATCAGTTGGCGTTGAAGTAAACACAAAATGAATATTTTTCGTATTAGTGATAGTTCCTGAACACCCGATTTATCATTATTATTAACATTATTATGTCTGCAGTTAAAGTAAATATATCTTTATACACACATTTATATATATATATATATATATATATATATATATATATATATATATATATATATATATGTGTGTGTGTGTGTGTGTGTGTGTGTGTATAACGTCCTTGAAATTAGAATCAAACGTTTGACAGGGATGGGAAACAAAAGACGGAAGACGCGTCACGATAGAAAGGTGTACCAACCGTGTTTCACACAATTGTACATAATTCCTTTTGTATATATTATACTTGTATCTTCGCTCTTCCCTCGCACTAAAACGAACATGAAAATTCATGTCTGCTGTTTTGCTCTGAACATTGTCTGTCTCTCGAACATGTTATGTCCTGTTGCCTTGAGGTTTTGTATATAAAGAAGAGTGTTCCTTAATATATAACTCAGTTGATCACACCCTTACTCGGCACCGTCACATTGGTGACCCCGGAGTGACTCGCTCCTCCCGCCTCCCCATCCCCCCTACACCTCTCGCCGTCAACACATACCTTCTGCAGCAGTACTAGCCGTCGCCAGCCGCCCGTATAGCAACGCCTTTTCAGCTCTCTCAACAACCGTTGGGGGACCAAAGGGCTTCGCTCACCCTCGGGAAAATGACTAGTATCACTTGCCTGCAACCTGCCGCAGACGGCTCTCCTCGTGATGTGAACCCACTTAATGACTTTCAAACCTCCATCAACGCCACCAATGTGACGGTGCCGAGTAAGGGTGTGATCAACTGAGTTATATATTAAGGAACACTCTTCTTTATATACAAAACCTCAAGGCAACAGGACATAACATGTTCGAGAGACAGACAATGTTCAGAGCAAAACAGCAGACATGAATTTTCATGTTCGTTTTAGTGCGAGGGAAGAGCGAAGATACAAGTATAATATATACAAAAGGAATTATGTACAATTGTGTGAAACACGGTTGGTACAAAGGAAAATGCAAAGGAAAAAGACTAAATCTGAAAAAAGGAATAGAGAGGTGAATGGAAAAGCAATGTACGAGGGAAATTACCGAGGAAATAAACCGAAAGACAAAGGAAAATTGGTCTGGGTGTTAAAGTCTAGGAATTGAAAGTGTAGTTGTCTAGCATGATTTATTGATAATAATAAAAGGAACACACTATTAACATCATTATTCTTAATAATTATTTTTTTATTACAGACCAGTAATGAGTATAAAACATGATTGCTATATTGCTTGTTAAAATACCAAACTCTAGCAAAATGATAATAGTGTTATGTGGAAATTATAATCTTTCTTTTAATGACTGATATATCAAAACTTTTGCGGCAGTTGTGTGCGGACCAATTTAAGTTTTAACGGCAGTGGCTCAAAGGGCAATTGAGAGTTCAATCAAAATCTTATTACGAGGCTTTCTACGGATATTTAACATATACTACTACTACTACTACTACTACTACTACTACTACTAATAATAATAATAATAATAATAATAATAATAATAATAATAATAAAACCTGATATAATGTAGTATTACGAAAGTAAGGGATATGTTATAAGCCTACGTACTTTTGGTATGCCATAGCTTGCACGGAATTTCACACGCATGCACATTGGGATACTTATACGATGCGTATTTAAATTCCCATCTTCGGAAGTTTGTTAACCACCACAAAGTTCGTGTAGAATTAACAAATGAGTGGAATGGAAACCCCATAGAAAATAAAAGGTATTCCACAATCGAGTTTTTATGTGGATTTCACCGAGCATCTAATACATATTGAAAACCTTATTAGTAGTTGTTGATGAGAGAGATAATTAGATCTTTTCGGTGTAAAGGGTACAACGTCCTGATGGAGGTAAGGCGTGTGATGTCTCCCTTCTTAATCAACAGGAAGAATTCAAGTCATCGACATAATGAGACTCTTGAATGGCAGATGCAAGGGGCAGTGACAATACCCTAGTTAGCAGGACAATGCTCTAGAGACTGACCATAAGTGCATCAGCGTCTATTCTCACTCTTCACTCAAGCTAAGACCAGGGAGGGCCAGTCAAAAGCAGCTGATGACTCACAAGAATGGTTAGGTGTCAGACACTACAAAAAAACAGAAAGGAAAAAAAAAAAACTATCAAGATTGAGCGGAAAAGGAACACCAGTATGCCGATCACCAGACAGGGACGTTTCCAATAGGCCACCAGAACCATGATATTATTTTGATTTACTTGCAGGTCAAGCAAACTGAGAAAATATATCATCTATGGATATGTTTTATTTTGTCTCTTCGGTTTAGTAGGAGAAGATGGTGCTTGGTGCTTCGATTGCTCAGCCTTGGCGGAGTTTGCGGTATACAAACGCAAAATATCTAAATGTTTACGTTTTTAAAGGTATGATTAATATATCAGGTAATTTTAGATATAATCTTAATCAGTTCTGAAAGTTATTTATTTTCTCTGTTGTATCTTTGCATTATTGATTTATTATATAAATATTCCATATGAGTTTAAGGATAATTCATGTCTCTACGAATCATTTTAATGACAAGGTATCAGATCTGAAAAGAAAAAAATATAATTTTCTGTTACACTCACAACAGTACTCTCTCTCTCTCTCTCTCTCTCTCTCTCTCTCTCTCTCTCTCTCTCTCTCTCTCTCTCTCTCTCTCTCTTACATACAAACACACACACACACACACACACACACACACATATATATATATATATATATATATATATATATATATATATATATATATATATATATATAAATAGATATATTTCAGAAATTCATGCAAAAGCAAACCGTACCTGGGGTAAGATACAACTCATCCTCTGGTCTCTCTCGCATGATGATACAGAATCCGACCGACTAACAACGCTTTAACTTGAGGGTAACTTTCCAAGGTTGGCAGGATCTCCTCATGCAACCCCTCTTCCTGGCCACCCCTCATCTATTTCCTCTTACTCCCCCTCCTGGTGAACCTTCTCTTACTCCACTTCCTCCTCCACCTTCTACTGCATGTAGGAGTTATTTAGGATTGATTAGGAAACAACACAGCCACTTCAGAAGGCCTCATCAAGTTTCATGAAAAACCTTGGCACCGTTCCTATACGTTTTCCTTTAAGGTAATACAGGTGTTGAGCGATATTCGTTTGTTATCCTCTGTAAGGAAAATATAAATGTTATCACCTTAATATCCAGTCTATTATCATGTATTAGTTCTACTTACATCGACAAATATCTTTTCCGGGAAAGTGTTCAATAAATTCAATCCTAAACTACCGCTTTGCCTTACCTTACCTTATTGACTTATTTTTTGTTTGGGTTCCCCCAGGTCCCTCAGTGTGAGGCACCTCGTATATCCACCAGAGAGTTGCTAATGCATCTTCCGGTGTATTTTGCATCTTCCAGTCTTGGATGGTCTGGGATGCATCTTAGGTATTTAGCGAGTTTATTCTTAAACACATCTACGCTCACTCCTGATATGTTTCTTAGATGAGCTGGCATCACATTAAATAGTCGCTGCATTATCGATGCTGGTGCGTAATGGATTAGTGTCCTGTGCGCCTTCCTTAGTTTTCCTGGTATATTTTTTGGCACTATTAATCTACCTCGTCTTGCTCTTTCTGATACTTACGAACGAAGCTTTTGTAATGAATGAAGAAAACCCATATTCCGATGTCTTATTATCCGTCTACACGGGTCATATATATATATATATATATATATATATATATATATATATATATATATATATATATATATCAGTATATATATATATATATATATATATATATATTTATATATATATATATATATATATATATATATATATATATATATATATATATATACATATATATATATATAAAATTATAAAAGGTCGTTGATAGTGATTAAATGGTTTTATAACAGAAATGAATTTCTTGTTAGAAATTGTAAGCAGGTGAATGACTGAATGGTTTGTGGGAAAACCAGTTTAAAGGTGTAAAGGCCATGAAAGAATGGCAGTGACACGGGACAGTGACATTGCCCTATCAAGCAGGACAATTCCCTAGAGACTGACCATATATACATATGATCTTCGCCCAAGCCCCGTCTCTACCCAAGCTAGGACCAAGGAGGGCCAGGCAATGGCTGCTGATGATTCAACAGATAGACCTATAGGCTTGCCAAACGCCCCATCCTCAGCTCACAAGGATGGTGAGATTACAGCGAACAAAAAATCTAACGAACTTGAGCAGGATCAATCCCCAGTCTGGCAGTCACCAGACAGACACGTTACCACGTTCAAATTTGTGGGATTTAATGAGATGTGGAATAGTTTATGTTTCCAGATAATATTACGTTGATTGGGGACAGTTAAAAGAAACTGCAAAAGATAGAGCGAGAGTTGGAAGTGTCGGCAAGAGGAGAAACCTCATAAGAAATGTGAGCAAGACTAAGTTGTTGAGAGTAAATGGAAACGAGGAGGGTGAAGTAAGATAAGTTACTATCAAAAGTGGAAGAATGGAACTGGTGAAGTCATATAAGCATCTCGATGTTTCTGTTACAGATCGTGGTAAGACCAGAGTCTGGGAGAATCACAGAATAGGAGAAGCCATAAAGGCAACAGGGTTTCTGCGAGAGATTGGTGAGAAACCTGAGATGTCTGTCGAAGTTGAGTTGGAAATGTATAAAGGGAGTGATGAACCGAGTCTTTTCATATTAAGTTGTAATGAAAGTATGAATGCAGAATTAGAATGACGGAAAAGGGATTGAAACTATTGAACTGTTCACATAGCTTATGCGATGGAAGAGTTGATCGGCTGAAAAATGTGGATGTCGTTAGAAGCAGTAAGATGGGTAAGATAGCTGCCATGATGGATGAGTGTGTTTTGAGATGGATTGATTATATGGACGATAATAACTTGGAAAATGAAAGGACTGATTAGAATTAATGAAATAAGTATAGGAAACAATGGGTCTTGAAATGTGGGAAGCTTCTGACTGCATGCAAGAAAGGGGGAAATAGTGCCAAGGCCATCTCGAAAGGCCAAGTCAGTGTGGGGGGGGGGGGGGGGGGGTGTTTACGAAAGTTCCCACATGACGTTTCTTCACAGTTTTCTGCTATTATTCCAAACAAATATTACTCTTCGAATGGAGGCTAATGCCTTTTATGTGTTGTGTACCAAACTGCAAAAAGAATTACCGAAGTGGATCAAAAGTGAGTGTGTTTTCGTAGTTTAGAATAAGGCAACTGTCACGGGGATGTTTCATTTTATTACTTTTTTTTTGTCTATCTAATTTTTCTAAGCCTAATTATTCAGAGTCGTTTCCTTTTGGTTTGAAGGATTTCTTATTTTTTCCATGAGAATTATTAGCTGTAAACTTTAAAAAAAAAAAAAAAATAAGTGTATGTATAGTGTGCGTGTGTGAGAGAAAGAAGGGTTGTAGATGGCGAGGTGTCCTGTCTTCATGTCAATTGACCTACTCATGCTGGATTCCCCCCACCCCACTCCTAATTCGCCTTGCCTGTATTCGAGACGGCCTTGGTAGTGCACTGTCTGAGTCTGGATTCGAAGTACTGCTAATGAAGCTCATGTTTACAGGTAGGATGGGACTAATGATATGGAACTTTTTTGCTACACAGGCTCATCTATGCTCAAGTAGTGAAATTATTAATGTGATCGTGATTTGAGAAATCATTCTTGAGGGTGATTACTGTATAAACTAGCTTTTACATATAGGCCGACGAGAAATATATCACAACATTTGAAGATATCTATATGGGCAGTACAGCAATCCAATAAATACATTAACTTGGTGAGAAAATTACAACTGAGAAAAAGTTAGACAAGGAGAACCTATCTCTCCCAAATTATTCAGAGCCTGCCTAGAGTTTTCAAAAATTTAGGTTGGGGAAAGTTAAGAATTAACATTAATGGCGAATATCTTAACAAATTAAGATTTGCAGATGTCTTTGTTTTATTCAGTGAATCAATGAAGAAATGGGAAAAGATGATGCAATATTTGAATAGAGAAAGCAGAAATTTAGGACTGAAAATGAATATAAGCAAAACTAAGATAATATTCAAGAAAAGACAGAGACAGCAAAAACGAGTTAAGGACGAGCTAACGAATCTGCGTACTTAGGACAGATAGTAAGTGTTTCTACAGGACATGAGACCGAAATTAAAAGATGGATAAGCAAAATATAAAGAGCAGTTGGTAAACAAAAAACATTATGAAAATTAAAATGCCACTTTTTCTAAAAAGAAGTATTTAATCAGATGGTCATACCAGTATTAACTTCTGCATAAGGAACTTGGAGCCTTCAGTGGTTCCCAACCCTGGGGTCGCGACCCCAATTGGGGTCGGCAAGCAATTTTCTTGGGGTCGTGAAGGCATGATAATAATCTAAAGGGTGTTGGATGATATCATTGGATTAAGAGGATTCAGTAGGCTTTACCAAAAATCTTCCCCATTCCTACCTAAGGTGGTATATATAAATTTAAAAAAGGAATGATGAAGGATAGAATGACCATACTCAAACTGAGTTGTTTCCCTTTTTAGCATATACCTTAACCTGACGATCAACTGGGCCTATCGTTCACATGTACATACATTACATTGCTGTCTATTGGCCTTTCTCAGATAATTTTTTACAGAGAAGGTTTAATAAGAACGATTATCTCTGTGGAAAGTACTTATAGGGTTTATCCATAGATTCAACAAATCTGTATTTTATATCTGGTCCCATAATGTGTTTTGTATACATTATATATATATATATATATATATATATATATATATATATATATATATATATATATATACATATATATACACATATATACAGTATATATATGTATATATACATATATATACACATATATATATTTATATGTCTGTTTTTTATCATTTTGTTAATTAAAGAGATTGCATCTGGTATGTCTGTGTCACTGTGCTACCAGTCGGCTTGAACAAACAATGAATTTGTATTTTCAAATTTATAGGTATGAAGCATTGTTATGTTTAAGATTGTTATAAATTTCATTATTTATGTTTATATCTTAGGTTTTTTTT